>NW_028318715.1:765000-992500 GCF_062004578.1 Staurois parvus | reverse complement strand
CCCGTCATTACCTTATATAGCGGGCGGGAGGCGGTTAAACTATATCCCCAGTGAATTGAAACCAGAAGGGTTAATTGGAAAGCAGCCTAAATGCGGATTTAATATTTGCTTTAGCTAGCAAAGCATCGGGGCGTAGCATGCGTTTCAAATTCACTGCCTTGTCAAATGAAGTATATGAAACAAACATTAAGTATGGGGGTTTTTTTTTATCATTTAATGAATCACCATGTGGAAAGGATAGATGAAGAATCATTCTGAAACTATTTGGCTCTTTTTTAGGGATGATACCTAAGGGTGATATGCAATAATTAGGGAAAGATGGATGCTCAAAAAGGTCCCTCTAATCTACCTTCTACTATTTCTTTAGTTCATTTGTCTTTCACTATCTTGAGAAACAATTGTACAGATTTAAGGTTATTTACTCCCTTACAACCTTTACCTGTAATAAAAACCTTCGTCAAAGACTGTACAGTAATTACTAACCATGCCGTCTGTCACTCTGGGTAAACCAGCAGCCATGGAAGCATTTTTCTCAGGGTCACTGGTGTTAATGCCTTTAGGAATGCTGCCTTTGTTTGTGGCATGCGCTGCAAACTGGAGTTTTCAAAACCACTTGGATATGGGGTGGGACCCTGAGCAGCAAGCCCATTCGTGATGGTATTTGCATGCATTTAATCAGCGACACTGTCCATCATTGAATGCAAAACATTCACCTTTTTTATATGTTGTTATATTAGTATTAGCATTTACTGTAGTGCTTGGTTGTCTTGCCATGAATGTTTTCTGTGGCAAAAACAGATTTAACCACAGCCCAACATCTTTTGAACCCCATTATAAGTAAGGCTGGTTGGACTGACATTTTCTGCCAAAAAGCCTCATCGTATGAGAACCAAGCAGTCCCCCCAAAACCTTTATAAGCTTCCAATATGATAGCTACATGTTGAACATTGTATAGGTAAAAAAGACACACAGTGAGCGCTCTCAAAGAAACAGCAGCTGAACATCCAGGATAAACGCATATAAAAATCCTCAATAAAACATATACATATAAAATGCAGTGCTGTAAAATGATCAAATCATGCAAATCAACACAATAATAGTCCTGAAAAGGTGCTCATTAATTCCCAGTGTCAATGGAAAGAATGCAAACTAACCAGAAGTGCATTTAAAGTACGCTCTACCTCAGAAGTGCATGCGCACGAAACGCGTCAGGAGGAGCCTGTGGACGTCGTTGACCCTACGCCGCTGGTGCCATGTGGAGGCCCGGCGGCCACCTTTAATTTTAAGAGGGTCAGTGGGTCACTTTCACTTGCCACCTGATTACATGTTTTTTTACTTGGTTTTTTGAAATAAATTGAAGTAATATACTACACTAGGAGTATCTCTCTGTGTCCTCTGTGAGGGGTCTCTCTCCCAATTTCACAGCCACAGAGTGATTTCAATCCCAGCCCTGGTTCCATTGAAGAGGAATATCCTATCCTGGGAGCTTCCTGGCCTGCAGGATTTCGCTTTTCCACAAGAGGGCGTTATCATCCATTTCAGCACATATCCATTTTCTGACCAGAGGGAGAGAGGGGAATCTCCAGGATTTCTTACACACATGCGTACTTTAAATGCGCTTCTGGTTAGTTTGAATTCTTTCCATTGACACTGGGAATTAATGAGCACCTTTTCAGGACTATTATTGTGTTGATTTGCATGATTTGATCATTTTACAGCGCTGCATTTTATATGTACATGTTGAACATTGCAGAACCTTTTTTAGAAACTTTTTCACATAAGACACTAGAGTAAATGCAAAATGCCTGTGGCCAATTAAAAACTGATTTGGTCACAGGTCTGCGCTTCTCTTCTCCAGTCTTATCGTCCTTTTTTTCCTTGATTAAAAATTATTTTCCCTGTCAAATTTTCTCTTCTACAGAAGCTGAAAGATAACCCAAGGCGGACATACTACATGGCATAAATTCTTTCCAACTGTTTTCATATCCATTAACCTGCTTGCTTTCCTGCTGAGCCAGGGGTACATCCACCCCCACTGACAAGTCTGCAAGGGAGAGGGGGCATTTACCGACTGAAACATCTGCTGACTATACACCATTATATTCTTCCTAGCCACGTTAATGATGTTTGCTGCCCTGCACCCAAATCTCTTCTGAAAGACGTAACAGTAATTTGCTAAATTTTTTTTTTTTCCAGGATCTGTGCAGATATGGATATTTGAATAGCGTAAAGAATGTTCTTTCCACATCAGAGATGGATGACTGAAGTTGCCATATTATGAATTGTGGGATTAAAATCAGGTTAAAATCTGCAGAATTTCTGATTTATATTATAAAAAGTTGTAAAGGCATAGAGTTAGCCCAATCTGTCAAGTTGGGGAAGGTTTTTATATGGAGCGCCAAAGAAAAATAGAAAATCATCTGCGTATGCAGAAGGTTTTTGTTCTTAAAAAATGTACGTATGCATCTCATGTATGTCAGGATTTTGTCAGATTTTGCGGAGTAGTGATTCAATGGCCAGGGCAAACAAAGGCAATAATGGACAGCCCTGGCTTTTCCTGTTCCTTTTGGGCAAACTACGAGACGTAGCACCTCTTACTTTGAATCTAGCTTCTGGATTGATTTACAGAGTCGAGATACAACCCCTGCTTATGGTCACTAAGTCTTTGAGTTCAATAGGTTTCCTCCAACAAAGCCCTGTCAAATGCCTTTTTGGCATCAATAGATAATATTACAGTGGGTGTGGAGCCATACTGGTAGATTGCCCTGAAAAGGGTATTAATAGCCCGTTTTGTGTTATCTCTGGCCTCACGACCCACTATGAAGCCAGTTTGATCAGGGTGAAGTAGGCTTGGCATCAAGGGTTCAAGCCCGAGGGCCAGGAGCTTTGAGATGAACTTGACAACATTCAGAAGTAAAATGGACCTATAGTGTTGACATAAGGTGCGATCCTTACCTAGTTTGGGTATAATGGTGATGCAAGCCACTGGCTCCTTACCACGTGTTCGCCACATGTAAACACTTCCGGTGGTTGAGGACAGTGTGAAGCTCGATTCATTGGACCATATTACTGTCTTCCATTAATTGATAGTCCATGATTTATGGGTGTTGCACCGCTCTCTCCTCTTCTGAGCATGAATACTGGTCACTAGTGGATTGGCAATTGCATCTCGCCCGTGAATGTTTTGCTTATGGAGTTCTCTCAGCACAGTTTTTATGGACATGGGCTTTGGAAAACTGAGATTGAGCTCTGCCGTCACTTTTGCAGCAGTTGTTTTCATATTCCGGGTCACAAGCCTGTGCAATGTTCTTTTGTCTCTTTTGGTCAGTTGACCATGTCGACCATGCTTATCAAATGACATTTTCCTAGAAACTGTATATGCCGTCATAACCTTTGATACTGTACCTCATGACACTGCAAATAAACTGACAACTTCAGTCACAGAGGCACCAGCTAAGCGGGCACCAACAACTGAGGCTCAGTGAGCTCTGATATGACTCCGTATTACTAGCAGCACATGCAGTGAATGACAAAAGTGAAGCTTCCCTCCTGTTAGCTAGGTGTCTCATCACACAGCAGAAGCAAAAGTATGTTAGATCACTTCCACTTTCAGCGTGAAACATGTTGTGACTTTGACACCTTCAAATCATGTAGTGTTTTCATATTTTTGTCCAACTCCTGTAGTTTAACCTTCTAACAAAGACGGATACCTCCGCGGCACTGTGAACATGTATTGCTCTAGGCGTGACTAGAAGAAGAATCCCATGTACATTACATCACTGCTGATTCCAAGCTAGAACGTAGCTATGTACAAGGGAAGTTGCATGGGACCATAGGCAGAACAACCAACACATTTATATATGTAACATTAAAGAATTTAGACACCAACGCATTTTGGATTGAAATGGCCATGGCCCTTTATTATAGGCAATAGATATATTAACATTTATAAGCTTGACATAACAAATTTTATTTATATTTAACTACCATACTATGTCAATAACTATAACAAGTGTACCACAAGCAAACATATATCAATAACACAGCCATTAAAGCTCGAGTTATACAATACAAAATACAATTTACTATCCCAAACACCAAGCTCAAGTATAATGAGCCTGGCATCCCCACCCGGACTATGGCCAGTTCTAAAGTAGTCTGCAATTCCAAGTTAAAAATGTCAAGAGCAACATCTGATGAATGCACATTATCAGACCTATAGAACCCTGTTAGCCTGCCTTCTAGGTCAACGTGGCAAAGACATAACCTTCAAACTAGGAATACATTTTGCCATAACTCTATTGACGCGCTTACGAATTTTATTGCAATGGCTGAATTAAGGATATATCAACCACTTTAAGCATGGGATGACCTCCAAGAAGACCAAGACAGTACCAGGCTGAATTGAATGTGCTCATAAGAAGTCTATTTTGATCTGCGCAATAATGTCTAATGTCTGCAAATGTCATTACCTGTTAAATGAAAAATGAAGACCTGAAGAGAGGGTCAAGACTCATAACAAGGACAAGGTAGCACAAAAGTCGTCCCATCGCATACCACATTTACCATACCACCAAACTCTAAAGTCCGCAGAGAGACCTAGGTTCACACTAAGTCCTGAGTGTAGCTCTACGATGGGCCCAAAATACAAATGAACAGCCCAACGATCCACACATTATAAGCTGTACCTTAAAATAAAGACATAAGTTAGGCCGAACATAAGAATGAAAGCAATTTGACGTTCACCCTCCAATCTGTTTGATTACAGAATCCGAAAACCCCAGTCAATCTGCCTCAGTAGCAGCTATTATACAAAAATAATGTGGTGATATTTTAAGGTCCAAGACCAGGAGAAATTAGACATTTACAATGAACTGACTTGATAGATTGTCAATGGTGAACCAGAAAGGTGAATAAAAAGTTGTTACTGAAAAGAAGGTTGAATAGCCAAACACTGCGTCAAACAATACAAAGGGAGGAATTGCTGAGTTGTCGCAGAGTAATCAAGTGCCCTTTGCCAAGCTGATCAGTTGTACTGCAGCAAAGTAGTATCTAAAAATTTCAGCACTCATGAACAAACTGGAAATTAATAAGCCAGAAGCATCTTTTGCGGAACGCAGAAGCATCTTTTGCGGAACGCGAAAGCAATTTAGACACCATAAAAACTCCAAAGAAGCAAAAAGGCTAAAGGCTGTTTTAAACAGCAGCACTTTATATGCAGAGAAACAGGCAACTTCCGTAGCTGAACAAATACGCTTCAAAAGCTCATAAGATATTGGAACTCTGGTATGATGTGACCCTTACAATAACCCTTTAAAGCTTGTTGTACAGAAAAGTAACAAGGGGCACCTCATAGTTTAAAAAAGAAAGATAGTCCAGCTTTAGGTTTTTTAGGAGTTTGCCAAAGAGAAGGGCCATTAAAAAGGTAGATAAGCAATGTTTCCAAACCAACAAAATATTCACGAATATCTGAAAAGATGCAAACGAAATGGAAAGGAGAAGAAAAGCCTGTGATAGAATGGTACAGCCTTTTGGAAAAAACACGACCCATAAGGATTACCCTGGATTCAAACCTCAATAGGCCCAGTAACGACTTACTATTTTGTAACCTCATTTTAAAGTTTAGAAAGAATGAAATTCAGAAAAGCCTTCATTTTGATCAGTTTAGCCTGAGGTAGACGAAATTCCATGGCCACAGTATCGATTGTAATACCAAGAAATTCCAAACACGTAGTTAGATATACAGATTTTTCAGGTGCCAAGGGAACACTGAATTGATGACAAATGATTTGAAATTTAGTAAACAAGAACCAACAGTCAGTAGAATCTGTTGCGCCAATAAATAAGAAATCGTTCAAATTATGTAGCAGGGTGCTTGAATCACATTGATAGCTAACTACCCATTCTAAGAATGAAGAAAAAAAGCTCAAAATAGTGACACGGCAATGAGCACCCCTTTGGGAGACATCTGTTGAAATAATAAAAACCTTGAAAGCATATACCAAGTGAATTGAAGGCCAAAGGATGTATAGGCAACAAATAAAATGCTGATTTAACATCATCTTTAGCTAGAAGGGCAGAAGCTCCTACTTATGTAATTTTAATGAATGCATCATCAAATGAGGAATAACATACTGAACACAATTGTTTCAGTTTCATCATTCAAGTCTAAATGAATTTGGTTCTTTTTTCGGAATTATTCCAAAAGGAGAGACGCAACATTTTTTGGAAAGGCAGTGCAACAAAAAGCCCTAC
Organism: Staurois parvus; assembly: GCF_062004578.1. Classification (NCBI taxonomy): domain Eukaryota; kingdom Metazoa; phylum Chordata; class Amphibia; order Anura; family Ranidae; genus Staurois; species Staurois parvus. Next base: position 986,245 of record NW_028318715.1, on the reverse strand, counting down.
AAGTCTGCCTGCATCAATTTCTTTCTGAATCTTTGTCAGACCTTCATCCAGATGCTGCTTGACTGAAGGCAAATTGTCAAAAACATAGCAACCAACACCAGTAAAGGAAGGTAATGGGAAACAGTCAGAAAAAGAGAGCTGCCTTCTGTTGATTAGGATAAATGCGAAGACACGGCAATTCCTTTCAGGTTGACTAGTGTTGCCGTTTTTAAGAAAAAGATCCATCGAAGGAAGTGACATATTAGCATTCAATTCTTTTTAAGAGTCCAGAAGCCGGATGTGCCCCAGAGCAATAAGCAAATTCATGAATATACACTGCTCAAAAAAAATGAAAGGAACACTTTAAAACACAGCAGATCTCAATGAGGAAAAATCTCATGCTGGATATCTATATTGATATGGACTGGGTAATGTGTTAGGAATGTAAGGATGCCCCATCGTTTGATGGAAATGAAAATTATCAACCTACAGAGGACTGAATTCAAAAACACCTGAAAATCAAAGTGATAAAATGATGGAGCAGTGTAGTCCATTTTGCTGAAATTTCATTGCAGCAACTCTAAATGGTACTCGGTAGTTTGTATGGCCCCCACGTGTTTGTATGCATGCCTGACAACGTCGGGGCATGCTCCTATTGAGATGGAGGTTGGTGTCCTGGGGTATTTCTTCCCAGATCTGGACCAGGGCATCACTGGGCTCCTGGACAGTCTGAGGTGCAACCAGTTGACGTCGGATGGACCGAAAACATGATATCCCAGAGGTGTTCTATTGGATTTAAGTCAGGCGAGCGTGGGGGCCATTCAATGGTATCAATTCCTTCATCCTCTAGGAACTGCCTGCATACTCTCGCCACATGAGGCGGGCATTGTCGTGCACCAGGAGGAACCCAGGACCCACTGCACCAGTGTAGGGTCTGACAATGGGTCCAAGGATTTCATCCCTCTTGGTGCTGGGCAGTGAGCACAGGGCCCACTAGAGGACGTCGGGCCCTCAAGCCACCCTCATGAAGTCTGTTTCTGATTGTTTGATCAGAGACATTCACACCAGTGGCCTGCTGGAGAGCATTTTGTAGGGCTCTGGCAGTGCTCATCCTGTTCCTACTTGCACAAAGGAGCAAATACCGGTCCTGCAGATGGGTTAAGGACCTTCTATGGCTCTGTCCAGCCCTCCTAGAGTAACTGCCTGTCTCCTAGAATCTCCTTCATGCTTTTGAGACACAGCAAACCTTCTGGCAATGGCACGTATTGATGTGCCATCCTGGAGGAGTTGGACTGCCTGTGCAACCTCTGTAGGGTCCAGGTATCGCCTCATGCTACCAGCAGTGACACTGACCCTAGCCAAATGCAAAACTAGTGAAAAACAGTCAGAAAAGATGAGTAGGGAAAACAATTACAATGTCAATGGCCTCCACCTGTAAATCTATTCCTGTTTTGGGGGTTGTCTCATTGTTGCCCATCTTAGTGCACCTGTTATTAATCAGTTTCAGCTGCTTTGGTGCTAAGTAAATTAACAACCCCCTCTGCTACTTAATTGAACAGGTAAGGTGCCAAGAACTGGAGGTTCAACAGGAGCAATAACAGCAAGGCCAAGGGGTGATTGACAGCCGCTGTAGGAAGAGGACTGACCCAGAAAAGGAAAGCAGCACAGCATCCAGTTGTGTGTCATACTTTTGTGACGCAATCGGCGAAGCCCCCACAGATGATACAGCTGCAGGGAGAGACACTGTTTTGTAGTGGAGGATGAGCAGAAGCCATAGATGAGGTGGCTGGAGGCAAAGACAGGCAGTGCTCCATCCAGGCATCTCTGTCGCCCTCTCCAGCTCTTTCAAAGGAGTGAAGCCATGTTAAGGGGCCAGCAGCAGAGGAATGGCAGCCTAGATGTTGCCTCTTCTATCTTCAACTGCTGACTCACTGCTAAATGATGTCTCTCATTGACAGATCATAAAAGACTGCTATTTTACATGTAACATGAACTGTCCAATTACAGGACATGTGCAAATGACCTTTCTACCAGAAATGTAATTAGTCTGCCACGGTCCCATAGGTAGAGGGAAGGAGGCGAATGCTAGCCCCGCCCTCCACCTTACATCCTGTTGTACAATAATTTTTGAACCTATAGTAACCCTCTTGTTTTCGATATGAGACTTACTGCCGGGTCATACTGGTGTGATTTGTGTGATTTGCAAATTGAAAGCGCACCTGAAATCGCCTCTACTGAATGTCAGTGTCTAAATATGTGCGATTTGCTACAACGCGATTTCTAAAGTAGTTACATAGTTAGTCTGGCTGAAAAAAAAAAGACAAAAGTCCATCCAGTTCAACAACTGAAAAATAAAACTTATAATCCTATGCCCACAGTTGATCCAGAGAAAGACAAAAAAAACCCAGTAAAGCATGATCCAATTTGCTCCTGCTGGGAAAAAAATTCTTCCTGATCCCTTGAGAGGCAATCGGATATTCCCTGGATCAACTTTACCTATAAATGTTAGTATCCAGTTATATTCTGTGTATCTAAGAAATAATCCAGACCTTTTTTGAAGCAATCCACTGAGCTGGCCAGAACCAACTCTTGAGGGAGTCTATTCCACATTTTCACAGCTCTCACTGTAAAGAAACCTTTCCGTGTTTGGAGATTATATTTCTTTTCCTCCAGATGTAAAGAGTGCCCCCTTGTCCTCTGTGATGACCTCAGGATGAATAACTCTACACAGCATTCACTATCTGAACCACTGATGTATTTATACAGGTTGATCATATCCCCCCTTAATCTCTGCAGGTAGTTCTTGCATTACTTTTTTGGCAGTTTTGATGCAATTTCACAAACATAGAATATAATGGAAATCGCACTGCAAATTGCAAGAAATCATTGAAAATCTTCACAAATCGCAATAAAGTCTTCAGAAATCGCACCTGAAATTGCACACAAATCTAGGTGTGACTGGTGACTTAGTCCCTGGTCCCACTGGGTGTGACTTGGCATGTGATTCTCATGCCATAAGACTTGCAGATGACAAGTCGCACCCTATTGTCTGTAATTACAGCGGTCATATCGGTGTGGATTCAGACTTGGTTGGAGTAGCACAGATTTCTAAAGTAGTACATGCACTACTTCAGGTGCGACCTGCATAGACATCTGGGCAGATGTCTTCCAAGTCGCACCTCAAGTCGGAATGACATTCGTTGTACAAGCTGGTGTTAGGTTGTGTGATGAAGGGGGGCACCTACCTGCAGTGTCCTGGCTGTGCTCTGTGTGCGATGAAGGGGGGCACCTACCTGCAGTGTCCTGGCTGTGCTCTGTGTGCGATGAAGGGGGGCACCTACCTGCAGTGTCCTGGCCGTGCCTGTGTTCTGTGTGCGATGAAGGGGGGCACCTACCTGCAGTTTCCTGGCCGTGCCTGTGCTCTGTGTGCGATGAAGGGGGGCACCTACCTGCAGTGTCCTGGCCGTGCCTGTGCTCTGTGTGCGATGAAGGGGGGCACCTACCTGTAGTGTCCTGGCCGTGCCTGTGCTCTGTGTGCGATGAAGGGGGGCACCTACCTGCAGTGTCCTGGCCGTGCCTGTGCTCTGTGTGCGATGAAGGGGGCACCTACCTGCAGTGTCCTGGCCGTGCCTGTGCTCTGTGTGCGATGAAGGGGGGCACCTACCTGCAGTGTCCTGGCTGTGCCTGTGCTCTGTGTGCGATGAAGGGGGGCACCTACCTGCAGTGTCCTGGCTGTGCTCTGTGTGCGATGAAGGGGAGCACCTACCTGCAGTGTCCTGGCTGCGTGTGTGATGAAGGGGCACCTACCTGCAGTGTCCTGGCCGTGCTCTGTGTGCGACGAAGGGGGGCACCTACCTGCAGTGTCCTGGCTGTGCCTGTGCTCTGTGTGCGATGAAGGGGGGCACCTACCTGCAGTGTCCTGGCTGTGCTCTGTGTGCGATGAAGGGGGGCACCTACCTGCAGTGTCCTGGCTGTGTGTGTGATGAAGGGGGCACCTACCTGCGGTGTCCTGGCTGTGCTCTGTGTGCGATGAAGGGGAGCACCTACCTGCAGTGTCCTGGCTGTACCTGTGCTCTGTGTGTGGTAACAGGAAGCAGGCCATTGCAGCACAGCCCCGGTCACGTGGCATTACACCAGCCCCGGTCACGTGGCATTACACAAGCTCTGCTCAGAGTTCCTCTTTAGTGAAGACAGATGTGAGGCGAGTCTGTGGTGACACACCTGTCCTGTCCTGTCTCTGCACCGCTCCTCCTCCTCCCGCCGCGATAATCCCGCCCCCTCCCTCCTCTCCCCGGGAAGTGTACGCTTCCTTCTCTCTCCTCTTCCCCTCAGATTACACCAGGCCGGAACGATGCTCCGAGGCCGCCGCTGTGTTCTCCTGCTCTGTGCGCTGCTGGCCAGCGTGTCCGGGGAGGGCCATGAGGAGGAGGACCCGCACGACAAGCACCTCTACTCAGGCGAGATGTTCACCCATGCCATCAAGGAGGCCTCGCACTTTATCATGTTCTTCGCTCCATGGTAATGGTGGGGGGCCGGTACAGAAATATGGGGCTCAGACTTGGGGGGCTTCTGTACTTCACAACATGGCCGCTAATCGAGGATTGGTGTGTTCTGATGAGTGAGGGTGCTCAGTGCTGGGAAGTGCCGGGTGTTGGAGGAAGCGGTGTTTCCTGTGAGTACAGCTCAGGGCCGCCTGTGATCAGTGTTTGTAAACATCAGTCCTGGCTGTGGGCTGCGCCGCTGCTGTCTGATAAGAAACAGACTTGGAGCTGATCACAGGATCCTTCATTACCCTGATGATAGAGGGTTTAGACTGATGGGGGGCTGTGATGATAGAGGGTTTAGACTGATGGGGGGCTGTGATGATAGAGGGTTTAATATAATGGGGGGGGGGGCTGTGATGATAGAGGGTTTAATATAATGGGGGGGGGCTGTGATGATAGAGGGTTTAATATAATGGGGGGGGGGGCTGTGATGATAGAGGGTTTAATATAATGGGGGGGGGGGGGCTGTGATGATAGAGGGTTTAATATAATTGGGGGGGACTTGTGATGTTAGAGGGTTTAATATAATAGGGGGGGCTGTGATGATAGAGGGTTTAATATAATTGGGGGGGGGGGACTTGTGATGATAGAGGGTTTAATATAATGGGGGGACTTGTGATGTTAGAGGGTTTAATATAATGGGGGGGGGGGCCTGTGATGTTAGAGGGTTTAATATAATGGGGGGGACCTGTGATGATAGAGGGTTTAATATAATGGGGGGGACCTGTGATGATAGAGGGTTTAATATAATGGGGGGGGACCTGTGATGATAGAGGGTTTAATATAATGGGGGGGGACCTGTGATGATAGAGGGTTTAATATAATGGGGGGGGGGGACCTGTGATGTTAGAGGGTTTAATATAATGGGGGGGGGGGGACCTGTGATGTTAGAGGGTTTAATATAATGGGGGGGGGGACCTGTGATGATAGAGGGCTTAACATGATGGGGGGGATTGTTTGCATTTCTATACAGAGCAGTTTCTGTGTATGATGTGACAGCAGCCTCCCTGCCATGTGCTGTCCTCCTAGAAGAGGCATGGCTTCCCTCCCCCCTCTCCCGGCCTGAGCCGAGTTCAGAGGGTGTGAGGGACTGCTGACGTGGCTCCGGATTCTTGGCATGAGCTTACGTGTGCTTAGGGGCTGTACTAGCCAGGCCGGGAATGTTCACATACAGGCCATGGAAGACTGCTTACATCTCCACCACTTCCGCCTCCCAGCTGGACTTGTCAGTTTAGTGTGTGTGGGGGGGGGGGGATCTGTAGGGAGAAGGGTGTTAGGCCTGTTGGTGGAGGGATCAAGTATAGATACGTAGAAATCTTAGCCACTAGATGTATGAGCAGGCCTTTTGGAACAATGAAACTGATTTACTATAACAGGGGAGTGCAAAATCTGCTGCAGCTCTGCCTAGAAAGCAATCAGCTGCCAAGTCTTAGGCTCCATTCACATGGGCGTTCCATGTCTTAGGCTCCATTCACATGGGCGTTCCATGTCTTAGGCTCCATTCACATGGGCGTTCCATGTCTTAGGCTCCTTTCACATGGGCGTTCCATGTGTCCGTTTTCATCCGTCTGTTGACAGATAAAAAAAATGGACAGCAATGCAATTCCTATGGGGGAACGGAAGGAAACGGATGTAGTCCATTAGACTGGATTCACATACGTGCAGGCTGGTTTGCAGTGCAGTTTTTTTTTTTTTTTTTTATCCCATTTCTGTGAGATTTCATTCAGCGGTTCAGGAGCGATTCCAATGAGAATTGTTAAAATGTATGAGATTGGAAATCACACCTGACTGAAAATCGCACAGGTCTGTTTTTCAAATTAAACTGCAGCCAGCCCACCCATATGTGAGCAGGCTCAACAGGAAAGATTTTTGGTTCACGTGTCCTGCAGATTGGTATGGTTCAAATTGCATCTGAATTCACAGATATGTGAACCAAGGCTTACATCACTTTTTTTTTTTTCTACTTCCATTCAGCTCCATTTTGTAATAGGCCCCTTTCATATGGGTGTCATCCATTCAGTCATGTGTTTTCAAAGAAACAAATGGGATTCAGTTTGCAGTTCAGTTTGTCAGTTTACTTCAACTTTCCCTTTCGTTTATTTCAGTTCGGTTTGCTTAGCTTATATCCGTTTAGTTTACATTCATTTTTTGCATCTTTTTTTTACTTGGGCTCCTTTCACACTAGCAGATCAATTGCATCCGCCTGTCTGTTTCTCAGGTGAACCCGATCGGACCCCCCATTCTCCTGTTATGGAGCGGTGGATGTAAATGGACATGTTTCTGATTACACCCGCCTGCAGCCGATTCTATCTGCTAAAAACAGACGGATCAGAATCCATTCCACATTCATCTAGCGGAGCAGATCAGATGATAATCAGGTATAAACGGACAGGCAGTCCGTTTACATTTTTCCACCCATAGAGAACCAGTTGGGCATAAGCGGAGCAGACATGAACCGCTTTGCTCAGCAAAGATCAGCAGATTCCCCGCTGAGCAAGCGGATTCCAACAGAGCCAGCCCCATGTGGAAGGGGCCTTACTTGTTGCAGAGACCAGTCAGAGGTGACAAGTATAAACAAAAAATGTTCTTGCCTAAAAAGGACATAAACGGAACAGATGTAAACGGATGACATCCATTTACATTTCTTCCGCTTCAACGGATCTGGACGTACCCTTGTCTGTTTAAAATGGACCAGAACAGACAGATGTGAATGGATGATCATCCATTCACATCTGTGGGTCCATAGAAATACATGTGGTTTTTAGTGCTACTTTTCCTGCCAGGAAAAGACGTTTCGAGGAGCTGTAGTGTACATGAGGTCTAAGCTGGCTATAAACAGTACAATCTCCTTTAGGGCTAGTTCACATTAGATGCAGTCCAGTTCGGTTGTTTTTTTTTTGCTTTCTTTTTTCTGCATCAAAAATGCATGCACAGTGTTTTCTATGTATTCCAATGACGCTAGTTCACGCCATTGCAGTGCAGAAACAAAAAGTAGAACACAGAACTGTACTGGACTACATCAAACTGCACCGGAATGGAGAGTGGTGTGAATTGTAAGCAAAAATGTATCTGGAATGCATCAAAGTGCATTTTTGTTGTGTGCACTGGCCTTGGGCTAGGTTTGCATCTAAGTGGTAAGTCACACGCATACCTGCAGCAAAAATGCGCTGATAGCAGACCTACAGAGGTGCCATGTACTCTTAATGGTGCCCCCACACCATGGGAACCGCAATGCAGTTTTCCAATGCTGAGAACTGCACAGCACTATGTGCTTTCCCTGCAGCTGCCATTTTGGAAAAGGTGCAGGACCTTTCTCTGTGCGTTCTGTAGTTACTACAGCCCATTCAAATGAATGGGCTGCTGTGCCCGTGCAAATGCGGCTGCAGTGAACCTAGCTTTAGATCTATGATCAACTATGTAGTATAAGAGCCTGCCCATTTCTGTGCAAATGCATTGGATTGTTTAGGTTTGGAAAGTGTAAAGGAAATTATACAATCTGATTGTACAACCTATACGGTGTGTGGCCACCTTAAAGTATATTATGCAGTCTGTGCAATCCAGGGTCACATAAGGGCTGCTGCGTATTTGTTTGTTTTTCATGAATCCCCTTTTCCTTTTTTTTTCCTTTTTCCCAGTGACCAGCAATATCTCATGTGGCATCATTGTTGCTAGGAGAAATAGTTCCTGAAAAATATTGGGCTCTTTCTGCTTTTTGTAGTTTTTAAGCCATTAGCAAGTTTGGCTGACAGCATGCAGTTGATCAGGAAAGTGGTGCTTCTGATTGTTCTGCTTGGTATATAATTTATTGCATCCTGGAAACATCAAAGGCATATTGTAAGAATCCGGGTTACCTTTAGTAGCTCCATCTGCAAGTTGTAGTGAAGGGGAGGGGGAGAGACTGCCTACTTTGGCTTCTTCCCATGACCTCATTACCTGCTCTAGTTAGTTAAGAAATTAAAGGCACTCTTACTATGCTGGGGAGGAATAAAAATATATGTTTAGCTATGAAACGAATTGCTGTGTGTTTTTATTTTTTAATTTATGTTTAGTTAATTTTTTAGCATTAGTATCTTCAGAGCAGTGTAGCTGTTATAAATAAATTCCTTAACTGCCTCCCGCCCGCAATATAAGGAAATGACGGACGGGTGGTGGTTCTGGGCAGGGCACTGATGATCAGTGTAGCCCCATCAGTGCCACCTGTCAGTGCCCATCGATGCAACATCAGTGCCCATCTGAGCTGCCTATCGGTGCCATATGAGTACTGCCTTTCAGTGCCCATCAGTGATGTCTGTCAATGCCCACCAGTGATGCCTATCAGTGCCTCATCAGTGCTGCCTATCACTGAAGGAGAAAAATTACTCGTTTACAAAATTTTGTAACAAAAACTAAGAAAAATACTTATTTTTTTCACAATTTTCAGTTGTTTTTAGTTTGTTTAGCAAAAAAGAAAAAAACAGTGGTGATTAAATACCACTAAAAGAAAGCTCTATCTGTCTGAAAATTTTCATAGGGGTACAGTGTTGCATGACCGCGCAATTGTCATTTAAAATGCGACTACACTGAAAGCTGAAAATTGTCCTGGGCAGGAAGGGGGTGAAAGTGCCTGGTAGACAAGTGGTTAAAGGAGCTCCATGCTGAGCTAGAGGCTGCCATTGCTGACCTCTTTTCTGAAAAGGCTAGTTTCTTGCACAATTGATCCTCTAATTTTTGTACCTTCTTAGCTGCTGACCTGGAACAAGCATGTGGCATCTGAAGTCATAATTTGTGATTTGTGTGCTTGTTAAAGCAGAACTTCACACAAAAGGGGAACTTCCACTCGTTTGCATCCCCACCCCTCCACTGTTCTATTTGGCACATTTTTTTTGGGGGGGGAGCGGGTACCTGGTTTTAACAGGTACCTGCTCAGATTTCTGGGTAAGATCGGCGCGGTGATATTTCAGACCCCAGCAGACTGTAAGACCAATCGCATGGCGTAGTGTGACTCGCTCTTGCACAGTAGGATACCAGCTGTGAAGCCGGTTTCCCTTACCCAAGATTCCTGCTCATGAAGCCTATGGAGGAATCCACTCAGGAAGGACATTGCTGTATCTCTACAGTATTTGCAGCTGCTGACATTTAATTTTTTGGGGGAGACTGGAGCTCCACTTTTAAGGTCAGTTACTCAGTGAATTGAAGAGTAGATCAGTAGGACAGCCAGCAGCTTGATGTTTCCAATAGAGTAGTCAACTGTGGCATCCCTTATTGGATTCATGTACACAGCCAATTGGGGCCAAGCTCTGCCCAGATCAGAGTTTCTACAATGGGTACGGCCCGGTGTTTGTGATCAGCTGTACTAATATGTGATGGCTGGCTGACGTGTGCATCTGTTCACATGCTATCACACAGGGCAATTACCTGTGGTTAGGGAAGGATGTAAGCCCCTGGATACTGGCTGTCTACATCCAAGGGCACACACCAGTCCCCAACCACAGATAATCGCTCCATGTGCGATTGTGTACAGACAGTGACAATTTGTCATAGACTTGTACAGGCTTCCTGTCTGCAGCTGATCAAACACCTGACCTTACCTGTTGCAGAAATACACCAATCTTGGGTGGTATATATCCCTGATTTGGCTGTGTTTGAACCTAGGAGGAGCAGAGCAAAGTGACAGAATGAATGTCCACTATATGATTACTGATTTTAAGGGGGTTTGTGTAGCTGCACAGAATGCACATTGCTGTCCCAGTAAGACTTTGTTCTGCCTCCTTTATCCTCTAATATAACTTAAATGGCAGGGCAGTAAAAGCATAAATCTTTTACTTACAGCGGACATTGAGCTAAAATCCGTTTACTCAGCACAAGCGCATAGGTTGGTCAGTAGGATGTGTGCTTTGTGCTGATTTCTATTGTTTTCAATTTAACTCTTCCTGTGCACCATTGTATCCTTTTCTCTGTGGATCTTGCTTGGTTTCCCAAGCTGTAATCCTTCTCCTTAGTTGGTAAAGAAATGGACTTTTAAATATTTATTTCAATCACAAATTAGAGCATTGTGTGGTACTCAAGTGGCCTAATGAAGTGTGTTTGTTTTTTTTTATTCTAGGTGTGGACACTGTCAACGTCTTCAATCAACATGGAATGAATTAGGCGACAAATATAATAATATGGAGAAGACTCCAGTTTATGTTGCTAAAGTGGATTGTACTGTGGACAACACATTATGCTCTGATAATGGTGTCCGTGGATACCCCACGTAAGTCCTTATATACTAATGCATATCTGCCTAGCATTTTGCTCTGTTTTATTGGCCTGTGCAAATTGCGTTTTTATTAGGTTAGGATTTGCTTAGCGTAAACCTGCCCTGATACAAGCACAGGGACCATAATAATCATTCTCCTTCTGAAAATCATAGTTGCATGTTTTTCCTACTGGCCCTTTTGGATTCATTACCAGCAATAAGTATGTGGATCAGGCAAATCAGAATCTACTTGTTTCAAGGTGACTCATTTACAGTGGAACTAAACCTAAAATGGAACTTCACCCAAAAGGGTAAGTTCAGCTTGTATAACTTTCTCTCCCCTGTGGCAATCTGAGACGGAAATTTGGACTCCCTTCTTCCCCCACAGCCTTCTGGGACACTGCACAGGTCCCAGAAGACTGCGGGAGCACTCAAAAAGTGCAGCACGCGTGGCACATGCGCAGTCGAAAACCAGCTGTGAAACCGCAAGGCTGCTCTTTGGATTCCCTTACTGAAGATGCTGACACCCAAAGCCGATTGAAGAATCGGCTCGGGGGAGGACATTGCTGCATCCTTGGACAGGTAAGTCTCCTTATAATAAAAGTCGGCAGCTACAGTATTTGTAGCTGCTGACATATTTTTAGGGGGAGCCGCTCCGCTTTAACTAGTGGTTAAACCCCCCCCCCCCCACCCAAAAACCTTGTTATTGCAGAAGAGATGAACTATGATCTTCTGAAGTAAAAGGCATCTACTTGATCGCTTGCTCGCAATCTTTTGTTGGATGTGCACTGTGCCGCATGTGCGGGATGATGTCATGTCTTTGTACAAAAAAAACATTTTTGCATAGATGTTAGTCTGGCAAAGCTGCATGTGCATTCGCTCTGTGCAAATTTACCAGCTATTCAAAGTTTGGAAAAAATCGAATATTAGGGTGTTTTCTCTCTTTTGGCCAAAAGTTCTTGGGCTGTTTTATCCATCTTATCTTCTCTGTAGTAAATTAATGGTACAAACGAGATATCTGCCCTCGCTTGTCTGGAATAAAACCTGCAGCAGAAAACTGATTGTAAAACTGTAATCCCTCAAGCTAAAAACACCGCTTTAAAAGTATGGCAGCTATGTGATTGCAGCACCTACCTCCAAATGTACAGCAGTGCAAATATCACCACAAACTATATAAACTATGTACAGATCTACTAAATACAATGTATTCTGGAGTGACTGACTGCCACAAATGTCAACAGTGTGTATAGGGCCCGAACAATATGACCAGCATGAGGGTATGTGGTCTTGTATATACCATGACTGTGATTTTTGGTTTGTGGTGCGGCAAACAAATGATATACCGCAACCCAACGTGACCTATTCACGTGAGTTCAGTGTTTTGCATAGAAAATGTTCCTTCAGCTAAAAAAAATGGCATTGGGAAGGCTGAAGTGTTGCCTCTTTATTGCCTGGCAGCTGCCACACTAAAAGTGATCTAGCACAAATCACTTTTCAGAATGAGAGTGCGCTGCTGATGTTAACAGGGCCTAACACTGGTCTGCACAAGTAATTGGATGTGAGTATATAGTTGCATGTAACATACTGTACATAGTGGTGCAATGACTATTTGCAGGTATATGTAACCCATAGTACTATGTCTTTTGAATAGCTTACTCATAGTTTTATGTTTTGTACATCACGTTGGCTCTGTACACTGAATAAACATTAACACGTGCTTATTAATCTAGATGCCTACCACTAAAATGTTTGTTTGTATTTTAAATGTGAACTTAAAGTATAATTTGAAAATATACTGTTGGTATAGCTCTGATATGACTACTAGAAACTAGAGGGTTTTTTTTTTTTTTTACAAACTCAACAAATGCATGATACATGTAAATGTGAACAGTTGATCAGTTTTTCATAGCTCAGGTCTGTGTAATATTTCCTGTTTCCTGTTCACTTATAATTAGAAGTATAATCTTATGTCTAGTGACCAATAATGTTTCCTCTCATTGTTATCTTTCAGTCTGAAGCTGTTTAAACCAGGCCTAGAAGCTGTGAAGTATCAGGGAGCAAGGGACTTCCAGACACTGGAAAATTGGATGCTTCAGACTGTAAATGAGCAACCAGAAGTGAGTGTCCCGGAAGCTCTGTCTTCCTGAATTTTGGTTTTCTGACGTTAATGCAAAGGGGCAAAGCTAAATGAAATCTGCTTAGGGAGGTTGGTGATATTTTTGGCTGCTTTTTACATCTTCATGCAGAAGGAGCACTGCTGGATTCCAAATGCATGACATCTAGCAGCTCCAGTTTGTTTTATTAGGATTTTATGTAATAAGACCTTTTTAGTAGAGCTCTGGTAGGCGGGCAGCAGTCAACATACCCTGATATCCTAAGCCGTAAATCTCATTTACTTCAACTGATACAGACTTGGTGTCAGTAAACATCAGGGGTTTTGTTTGTTTGTTTTTCCTCCATTTACTTTTATGTTCACAAACTTTCTATCTTGTGTTTTCATTGCTAGTAAATATCTTTGGATCTGCTGTTTTCAAATGCTTCCTTACTCTGTAAGACAACACTATCGCAGCTAATACTGTCTGGTTTGTTGCCTCTCTCAATGAGCATACTCTATCATGTTCCTGTAAGGAAGTCGTTCACTTCCTCCTCCTTTTTAGCCTTCTAGAAGGCGCTCCATGTGAATCTTTTCATCAGCTTGTTGTGTGGCTTTAGGTAGGTTGACTGACTACCCCCCCCGTGATAGTTTGTTCAAGATTGCAGGGCGCCTATGGTCGAGTGATTGATCGGTACTTCTTCTGTCCTTCTAGCTGCCCCACATTATCTTCTATGCAGTAGTGTTTCCCTAAATGTATAATCTCGCTGTGGGCCATGCTCAGGATGGATGTGCAAGACTGCTTTAGGATACGGTATACATTTCTAGTTACCAGTGGCAAGAACTTGGTGGCAGTATGTTTTAATCCAATGGATGTGGCTGCTTCATCATCTCAAGCGGTGTAGATGATACATGTGGTGGTCTTCACTGATACTTTTACTCCTACAATGCAAAGGGGTTTGATGTTAGTACATTACTGACTAATGTTTTGGAAATGATGCTTTAGGCCTTTCACACAGGCATGATCAGTCAGTGTTTGACCTCTGATTACAAAATCGCACTGTAGTGTACCCCAACGGGTGACCGGATGGTAGTGGAGATCAGACTCCACTTCTCTATTTGCCCACATCCGGGTCCATTCAGATTCGTTGGGCTGAACAGAGTTTGCATCTGGGTCCACTTCTGTGGACCTAACCAATGTGGACAGATATAGGCTGTTGCATTCAGCCTCCCATTTTACACCATCCATCACAGGACTGATGGGAAAATCAGAATGGACATCGCACATGTGGTTCCCACTTCTGTTCTTATACCGCTCAGCAGGTGACCAGTCTAGGATCCCTTGCTGAGACAGAGATGGGGAAACTCTTTTGGGCCCTAGATTACATCATAACTTAAATTGTTACATAATTAGTCTGGCTGAAAAAAGACAAGTCAATCCAGTTCAACCATTTAAAAAAAGAAAAAGTTATTATCCTATACCCACAGTTGATCCAGAGGAAGGCAAAACCAGCAAAGCATGATCTAATTTGCTCCTGCAGGGGAACAAATTCCTTTCTGATCCCCCGAGAGGCAATCGGATATTCCCTGGATCAACTTTACCTATAAATGTTAGTATCCAGTTATATTCTGTTTCGAGGACTTGCCTCTTCCTCAGAGCCAAAGGAAGAGGCAAGTCCTCAAAACGCCTCAGCCTATTGGATGTCTACACTCCCTATTGAGGATGGTTACTCAGCACGGTGTTGACTAAGCTGTTTTATGACTTGCCTTGACTTTGTGGTTTTCTGAGTACAACACCTACTTTATTTCTTCTTAACCACTTGCCCTCCTGAGGATTTACCCCCCTTAATGACCAGACCTCTTTTTGCTACTCTGCGCTGCACTAATTCAACTGATAATTGCACGGTCATGCAATGCTGCACCCAAACAAAATTTACGTCCTTTTTTTCACACAAATAGAGCTTTCTTTCAGTGGTATTTAATCACCTGTGCGCTTTTTATTTTTCACGCTATAAACAAAAAAAGGCCAAAAATTTTGTAGAAAAACAATATTTTTTACTGTCGGCTATAAAAAATATATAGTAAACTCAAAGTTGGTTATAAATTTAGGCCAAAATGTATTCTGCTACATGTTTTTGGTAAAAAAAAAAATCCCAATAAGTGTATATTGATTGCTTTGTGTGAAAGTTATAGCGTCTACAAACTATGGTATAGATACTGCATTTTACGCCATTTTTTTGCTATACAGCGCTGCGCTAGTTTAAAGGTCAACTGTGCGGTCATGCAATACGGTACATAAATGAAATTTACATCCTTATTTTTCCCCCACAAATTGAGCTTTTGTTTCGGTGGTATTTGATCGCCTGTGCGGTTTTTATTTTTTGCGCTATAGAAAAAAAAAAAAGGCTGACAATTTTGAGGAAAAAAAACAATATTTTGGACTTTTTGCTATAAAACATGTCCAGTAAAAAAAAATTTAAAAATCAAATTTAGTCATAAATGTCTGCCAAAATGCATTCTGTGACATGTCTTTTGCTAAAAAAAATCCCAATACGTGTAAATTAATTGGTTTACATGAAAGTTATAGCGTTTACAAATGGCGGGAAAGATACTGGGATTTTTAGGTTTTGTTTTTTTTATACTAATAATGGCGGTGATCAGTGACTTATGGCAGCGATCAACGACTTATGGCGGGACTGCGGCGGACATTCTGACATTGGGGGGTACTGACTTGGGGTCACTGACATCCCCAGTGACACCAATACAGTGATCAGTGCAAAAAAAAAACAATGACACTGTACTAATGGCACTGAGGAGGAAGGGGTTAAGTTTATTATTTAGGGAAAGGGTTAACTGTGTGAGGGGAGTGTTTTCCTAGGGGGCAGGGGGTGTGTAATGCAGGGAACACCGCTGATCGGGAGAGAGAAACTCTTCTTTCCCGATCAGCGTGTCCTGGAGCTGTCGGAACTGACAGAAAGCACAGCTACTGCAGCTGTGCTCTCTGTCAGCAATGATCACCGGGGACATAGCAGGTAATGACCGGCTGTGACCCGGCGACTGACATCCGTGGCTGTGATCGGCGGGACAGGGAGGGCGGCGGCGCGCCTCCTACCTGTTTACAAAACACACGTTTTAAAACGTGCTTTTGCCCAGCCGTGCCGCCCTGCCGCCGTATTTCTACAGTGGCTGGGCGGCATGTGGTTAAACAGTTTTTATGGTAATGCACTAGGCCTGTGCTCCCTCTGTTTGTTCTTTCCTCATTCCCGCTCTCCCTATCTCCCTCAGAGGATTTTGCTCGCTTTAGAAACCACAGCTTGGCATTGCATGCCATTATTAAGCTTGTGATCTACCAGAACTCCCAGATCCTTCCCCACCATTGATTCATTCAGTTGTACTCCCCCCTAGTATGTATGATGCATGCATATTCTTAGCCCCCAAGTGCATAACCTTACATTTATCAACATTAAACCTCATTTGCCACATAGTTGTCCAATTAAACAGTGCATTGAGGTCGGCTTGTAAGTTGAAGACCTGTAAGGACGTTATTTCACTGCACAGCTTGGTGTCATCTGCAAAAGGCTGAAATGGTATTTTTAATCCCAGACCCTGTACTGTCTATAAATATATTAAAAAGTAAGGTTCCCAACACTGACCCTTGGTGTACACCACTGAAATTGTCTGTAAACCCATATAAGTTGTAAATTTACCATGATTATGTTGTGGTAACAATTTGGTATTAAGGATCTGTCAGTTTTTCAAATTAGGATTTTGCTTATTGTTTAAAGTGCAGTGAAAGTTGGTATTTCCAAATTGGATATACTGGCAGTTTTAATATATAAAAACCCTTGGCATTGCACGATTATAACTTTTTTTTTTTTTTTTTTTCTCCATTTTGTATGAATTTTATTTGTCCATTAATTCCATGAGTTTCCTTGTCTTTATTCTATAATCCTGCATTACATATGCAATAAAGGACACTGGGTTGAATTAATAAGGGAGTAAAGGCTCTTCACTTAGAAACTTCATCTTACTATAATCTGTGAACATTCGCCTAGTAAAGTCTATTCCAGTGTTTCCCAGTTCCAGCACACTTTTTTTTTTTTTTTTTTTTTAAATTTATACTCTTCAAAATGTTGTTAAACCCGAACATGTTGACCAGCTGACTACAGTACTTGCCATGTCTTCTTTGATCCAATGATCACTGCCCCAGCTTCCAGGTTTTTGGGTGGCTCAATTGCCTTGTAATATCCTATAAACCACTCTCATGCACACTCCCAGGGCAGACACTCCAATATGGGTGCTATCATGATGTCTCCACTACATGCACAGGCAGCCAAGGATGACTAGACAAAGCATTCATGCACAGAGGCCACGGTAGTGCTGGGACATACAATCCCAGGGTTTGATCTGTATTGGTGGAAAATATAATTTTAAGTAGAAGTAAAGGCAAATCCTTACTAAGTCTAAACCTACTCTCAGACACTTTCTAAGCCTGATGTATCTAATTGCTATACTTACTTGTTCTGGTCCCATGCTGAGCTATCAGTGGCTTCAGTGTGTAGGAGTGTGCAGGGGAGGCAGCTGACAACGGAAGCCCCATAGTAACTCTATGGGTGACGTCCCTTACCAGGCATTTCCCAGCCGTTTTGTCAGCTGTCTCCAGCACAAAGGGGCTACAGAACAAGTATAGTGATGTTATGTTTTTTCTCTTTACAGTGCTAAATAGATTAGGCTTAGAATGTGGCTGAGAGTAGGTTTAGAGTTGGTTAGGATTTGCCTTTACTTCCACTTAAAATTGTATTAATCTAAATAAATCCCTCCCTACACCCCCAATCCGATCATGATGATTTTTTTTTTTGCAAAAGCATGTCCAAAGTGAGTCAATTTAAAAAAAAATTAAAATATGTATGTAATAAGTATTTGATCTCCTGCTGATTTTCAATGTTTGCCCACTCACAAAGAAATGATCAGTGTAAAAATCGAATGGTAGGTGTATGTAACACTGAGAGACAGAATAGCAACAAAAAATTCAAAAGAAATGCATGTCTAACAAATTATGCACTGATTTGCATGTTCATGAGGGAAATAAGTATTTGATCCCCTTCACAAAACATGACTTAGTACTTGGTGGCAAATCCCTTGTTGGCAATCACAGAGGTCAGACGTTTCCTGTAGTTGGCCACCAGGTTTGCACACATCTCAGGAGGGATTTTGGCCCACTCCTCTTGGCAGATCCTCTCCAAGTCTTTAAGGTTTGGTGGCTGATGTTTAGCAACTTGAACTTTCAGCTCCCTCCACAGATTTATGTGAACATACTAACATAATGTGTATGTCTGGTTGCCCTGGTGTGTTTTTTTGTTTGTTTTTTTTTCCCCCATTTAATTTTACTTTATTATAATTGTTTTTAAACACATGCTCACATTAAGAATGCTGTTCTCCAGGAACCAAAGGTTGAGCAAGAAACCCCTAAAGCACCGGAGGCCAAACAGGGCCTTTATGAGCTCTCTTCAGGAAACTTCAAGGATCATGTTGCTGATGGTATGTAAAGAACTGTGTTTTTTTTTTTTGTTCCAGTGTATATTTTAAATTCTGACCTGTCTTGTTACAATAAAAATGTATATCGCCTGCATGTGCTTAAAGACGTTTAAGGCTACGTTCACTAAGTATGGGTCAGGAACAAGTGTGTAATTGTTCATGTTCCTGACCAGCACAGAGACAGACTGCTCTTCAGCAGCCCCATGGGGTGCCATTAATTCCTAATGACACTCAGGGGCAAAACAGTATGGTGTTGTGCTGTGTGCTGTTTTTTGTACCCTGTATTTCAAAGGAATGGGCTGCTGTACCTGTGATGTGCGCACACACACATATATAAATCTAGACTAAAAGTCTAATGCATGTGGCACTGCACAAATCTGTCCAAGCTACAGTCTGCACTGAAGTCAAAATCTACTGCCCCCCTCTATTGTAAAGCCCTGTGCCTCCTCTGCTGCATTCTTTAAGCTGAAAGATATTCGCTACTGATCGCACATGTGAGCCCAATCCAGGCCTAAGCTGGCCCACTGCCTGCTTTTCAGGGGAGAGTACACATATAATTGTCAGCTTGTGTTGTGAATGACAGCATTGGAAAGCTGCATTAACTGTTCACAAGAAAACCACCATCTACTACACGAGTCATAAGCTTTTTGTGAATGAATGGCACTCCTCTCCAGCAGTTATTCAAAACAACACATGTAGGCATTTGCATGTGTAATCTTCCTGAAAAGCAGATAGCAGGTGAGCTTGGGGGTGTTGCAGGGCAGATTCATTGGGGATGGGGGGGAGACCTGAGGGGAGGGGGATCAGGGATGCTCTGTGCAAAACCGTTGCATGGAGCAGGTAAGCATGACAAGTTTTAATTTTAAACACAGCTGAAGCTTTACAGTCACTTAAGTTTGTAAATTAGTAATTAATAGATCTTAGAATACTAATCGAAAACTTTGCAATGTATTTTATAATCTTTGCCAGTAGAGATAAGGAACTGATGCAAATCAACTTCATCAGTGATTTAGCAGCATGGTCCCAATTGACTCTACTCTGCCAAAACAAAATGTTTGCTAACTGGCTAAAAGTGAATCAAAGGTACACCTACAGTTCACCATACACAGCTGACCTCTCAAATAGAAACCTTTGTGCATAGACTGCATATCCTTTTGCAAACTCTGGCAAAATTCAATGAATATTCTGCTTTTAAGGCTTCATGGGGTGAGGCTCCTGACCTGTGATGCTGGTGGCCTAATAATGAAGTAGTAAGGACTTCTGTTTGGAAGCCCTCTCCAAGCACTGCCAGTTCAGAAGTGAAACCTATAGATTTTCCAAATACATTACTAGGTTTTGGTAAAACAGAAGTTTGGTGCGTACTGGAAGGATTTTCTGCAAGCTCTTGTTTAAATAGATTTGCTCATCTCTAGTTGTCAGTGTATTTCCCTTCTAAAAGAATAAATTCTTGTATCTTTATTAAGGATGGACTTTACAAACACTAGTGTATTTAACAAACTTCTGTTCTGTATTTCGGGTTAGCATTATTATTATTATACAGTTGTTATATAGCGCCAAAGGGTTTGCTCAGCGCTGAACAATAGCAGGGGGACAGAACATGAGACAATACAGAAACAATACAATACACGAGGGGTTCAAGGGCCCTGCTCTTTCGAGCTTACAATCTAGCATGTTCCATTGTTAAAAGGAGTCGGTTCATGCCTTTTTGTCTATTATATTTTTACATTTGTCTGATCAATCCATCACGGTTTTATGATGGGAAATATCTTATCTAATCTTTTTCTTTTTTGATTTTGGCAGGAGACCACTTCATCAAATTTTTTGCCCCTTGGTGTGGCCATTGCAAATCATTGGCCCCAGCATGGGAGCAGCTGGCTTCCTCTTATCAGGAATCCTCTACAGTCAAAGTTGCAAAGGTTTGTAAAGGGTACTATGACTCATAATTATTTATTTTTCACTTTTTGGGTGTTCAGGCCTTGTAGAGCAGAATGAATTGTACAAACTGTCACCAATGAGCATATGCTTTACTGATAACATTTTGTTCATATCCTTTTTTTATTATTATTATATAATTTTTTTTTTCTATTTTGCTTCTGGAAACGGTGTGATGCCACATTGTGAATTAATTTGTAGTCATCTCATCTGAAGGCAAATCTGTCCCATCAGCAGGATGAATATTTCTGTATAGATCTTTTAGGAAACTTGTAAAAGCAGACAAGAGAAGGGAAATTTTGGTTAAATTCTAGTTTATGACTGGCTGGTATGCCTCACTTGTCATTTAAGAAGGCCAAAACAGTAGTACTGTCCACAGGTCAGTGTTCTGGTTCAGCAAGGGCCATTTGATGTTTTAAATCCCAGCATTTGTGATTCCCATGAAATGCCACCTTCCTTTTCCCCGCTCTGTATTCAGTTTAATTGGTCGGTTTTGTATGTTAAGGGGGAAAAAAGTGCATCTCTGCAGTATATTCATTCTCCATGTTATACAGCACAGAATAAGGTATTGGAGATTTTGGACAGTATTTCCCAATCTAAATGTGTTCTAATGAATTTTGCACTGTGCAATACATATTTATATATTTTTTTTTTTCCCCTTCCCTCTTTTTTAAAAGGTTGACTGTACTCAGCATAATGACCTCTGTTCTGATAATCAAGTACGTGGCTATCCCACACTAATTTGGTTCAGAAATGGTGAAAAAGTAAGTGATTTTTTTTTTTTCTTTTGTCTCTGTGAAATGTACAGCATTTATTTTATACAAATTATTTAATGCCATGTTTCTTGTGCTATTTTAGGTGGATCAGTACAAGGGGAAACGGGATTTGGATTCCTTAAAAGAGTATGTGGAAACCCAGATGAAAACCACAGACAACAAGGAAGCAGATGTCCCAGCACAAGAAGATGAACCAATAGCCGTGGAAGTGGGTAGCTGAGCTTATGTTTAATTTAAAAGATGATGGAGCAGACACTGTGGGGTTTATTTACTAAAGCTGGAGAGTCCAAAATCAGACTCCCTTCTGCATAGAAACCAATCAGCTTCTAACCTCAGCTTGTTCAATGAAGCTTTGGCAATGAAACCTGGAAGCTGATTGGTTTCTATGCAGAAGGGAGTCTGATTTTGGACTCTCCAGCTTTAGTAAATAAACCCCTGTGTGTTAGTTTTGTATGTTTACTTTCCTTCACCTTGTTGCTGGTCGTGGGGGGAAAAAATTACAAAATATCATTGGAGAATGAGTGAGTTTGCCAAGTACCTGTTCTGAAATAACCATGCTCTCTGCAGCTTTTAATAAAAGCATATACCTTGGACGCTCTGAAAATGTACATCTGCCTTTCCCTGCCCTACCTTAGTGTGCAATGGCTACAGGTAAATGTTTTAGTGAAAAAATGGCATACGCATGGGCAAACCAACAAAATACTGTATTTCATTTAGATCAGCCTGGTACTTTGCAGCCCTACATATCTGCCTAGATCACTAGCCACTAAATACCTTGTTTGGGTGCTAGAACGTTTCACACCACACTTCTGATTTTGTACAAACAACTTTCAGTAGAAATACCATGGTGATAAATCTGAGCAAATATATAAATTGTGGTATTTACAGGAAATCATGCATGGTCAAAGGTTTGGAAGTTTTTAACAATTTTGGTTATACAGCCATTTGTATATTTGCTGAAGCTTTTGGGAAGAAGATTTGTATTGCCACACTTCATGCAAAAGTGTATTTAAATAAAGTCCATGTAGTCTGTTTTGCACTGGAGAGTATAGCTGCCTGCAACCAAGCATGCCTCATTAAGCTGTGAAGACTTCTGTGTGCCGTAGCTAAAGAATACTTGTTTTATCTTTCAGTCGAAGGTACTGGCTCTTACGGAAAATAACTTTGATCAAACTGTTGCCAAAGGTATCGCCTTTATAAAGTTCTACGCACCATGGTAACTATATTTTTGTTTTAATATGCATCTGTTTATTTGAATAAGACATGAGTAGCAGATTTATAGTGTAAAGTTAAGGGATTGAATATTTAGTCTGATATTTAAAATGGTCTTTCTATTACCCTAGTCTGTTGGCATGGACTGCATGAACACCCTTTCACTTTGTTCTGCACTCCTGTGACCCATCTTCAGCTGACAGCGGGCTAAAGCTTACTGTTGGCTGACACAGGGCTGGTCTAAGCTGGGGAAAGATGGCGACCATATGGTTGGGATCCACTGAGGAGCCTAGAACAGTACCTGGCTCAGGCTCTCGGTGAGCTGTTGAGAGTCTGAGCCCAGTGCTCCAGTGGGGGTGGGGGGTAGGCAGGCAGAAGAGACAGCGGTAACTGACAGTCACCACCCTCTGCTCAGAGCGGCAGGGAGAACTGAGCAATTAAGCGGTGTTTGATCACCCAGTTCTCAGCCTTAGAGCCAGCAGGGACAGATGCAGCATCGGATTGAGTTTGCATCCACCTAGGTAAGTATAATTTTTAAAATACTTCTCTTTTAAATAGGTAAAATATTTAGAATTGCAATAATTGGTCTATATTAAAATGGACAAAAAAAGCTGCAGTATCTTCCTGACACATATTGCAGCAGAAGGTAGAGTGAAGAAAATAATGTTGCTTACTAAGTAACTAGTAGATACACCATGACCTAAGTAAATGAGAACCTTCATAGATACATTAAAGATCTATCATTTTATGTCCTCGTAGGACAATGTACATGTAGCACTTTTTCTCATGTTGCCAAGTGCTTTCTAACCATAGTTATGAGGTCCGACCTGGCCCCTCCCATCCTGCCATGGCTGATTTTGACAAGAGCTTTCAAGGAGACAGCTGATTCAAAAGTTCAGCTTGTCTCTGCTGTGAACACTTTCCACAGACAAGAAGTAGCAAGAGGAATGCAGAAGCAGGGGGGACGTGTCATATCTAAAGTCCCATTTATCAAATACCGCTCCCTGTTATAAATAGGGCCTAAGTGCCATTCCCTCCACCCACTTGCTGTATTCCTTAATGGCTTTTATAAATTGTATAAGATACTTTACTATTTCAAAACTTGTGAGTATGTTAATTACATGGTTTCCTTCCAGGTGTGGACACTGTAAGCATTTAGTTCCTACATGGGAGGATCTTTCCAAAAAAGACTTTCCTGGTTTTAGTGATGTGAAAATAGCCAAAGTGGACTGCACTGCTGAACGATCCCTCTGTAATAGGTTCTCGGTAAGTCATATGTGCATGTGGACATAATTCTTTAATTTTTGCGTTCTATCTATTCTGAGATCAGTAGGTAGAATTAATTTACCAATTTGCTAGTGACTTTATTGGACAAAATGCAATATTATTAAAAACACTTGTTCACTATACTGTATGCCTTGCTGTGTGGGCATGGGAATCCTATGTAGTGATGCTTCTTGTGTTGTGTATTCATGAATGTAGGCAGCAGGTCTTATCAAACTTGGCAGGTGCAAACTACAATGCCCATTTGTGTTCTGACACCTTTCTATTGGAACCAACATTCACTTTTTTAGCAGCTTTGCTTTTGGATCAGACTACACAGGCCAGCCATCTCTCCTTATGTGCATCAGTGAGCCTCTACTTTTTTTTTTTTTTACTTTTTTTTGGATTACTTTTGATAGGTCCTGACCATTTCAGACCAGGAACATTCCGCAAGAGGTTTGTAGTTGCTTTTGACCCAGTTGTCTAGCCATCACAATTTGGCTCTTGCTAAAGGTGCCCTTGCTAAAGTTGCTCAGATCTGTATACTTGCCTCTTTTCATTTTACAAAGGGAAAAGAAACAATTAGTGGGCTTTCCCAGCTTTGTCAGAAGTGATATGGAAATGTACCACAAGCTTTTAACTTCAACATGAAGAATATCTCCTACTTCGGTGTACACCAAATGTTGCCCAAAATTGCTGGCCACTTTGTTAAAATTGCAATTTAATTTAGTGTGTGGAAGAAGGAGGGGGGGGATGATAAGTCTTGTCTCGTAATTAGTAGCTTACTGCACTTACCTTTTATTCAAGCAGTCCATTTATGTGGCATACATGCATTCCACATAATTGCCTTATTTTCCACCATAGCTGCCCTTTATACCTTTTTTTTGATATGTAGCATAAGGCCCCTTTCACATGGGTGAGATCTAGTCATTTCCACCAGTCAGTTTTTCAGGCAGACCTGACCATCTAGGTCGGGTGTCGGCAACCCGCGGCTCCGGAGCCGCATGCGGCTCTTTTTCACCTTTCCTGCGGCTCCGGAGCACACTGCCCACCAGGTGACAGGCAATAGGGTCGGCAAGCCGCGGCTCTTTTAATGCAGCTCTTCTGTGTGCCGGGCGCCCGCTGGCAAACATTGGCTGTCAGGATGTAGGCGGGGCAGCGTGACGAACTCCTCTCCTCTCACAGTCCGCCCTGAAGACCAGAACGGCGCGGGAACACAGCTAGAGGAACGCGCGGAGCAAAGGTAAGTGAATTGACACAATATGGGGAATGAATTACTATAGGGGGAATGAATTACTATAGGGGGGATGAATTACTATAGGGGGGATGAATTACTATAGGGGGGATGAATTACTATAGGGGGGGTGAATTACTATAGGGGGGGTGAATTACTATAGGGGGGGTGAATTACTATAGGGGGGATGAATTACTATGGGGGATGAATTACTATACGGGGGGTGAATTACTATACGGGGGATGAATTACTATACGGGGGATGAATTACTATACGGGGGATGAATTACTGTACGGGGGATGAATTACTATATGGGGGATGAATTACTATATGGGGGATGAATTACTATATGGGGGATGAATTACTATATGGGGGATGTATTTTCAGTTTTAAAAATGTTTCTCTCAAAATAAATTTCAATCGTGGTTTTCGCGAGATTTGGCTCGGTTGAAAAAAAAGGTTGCCCACCACTGACCTAAGGCTATGATTGTGATTGTGATTATGACGATACACTGTGGCCCTGATTAACCCTTTGCTTACTGGGCCCTTAAACCCCCTTCATGACCAGAGCGCTTTTTGCAATATATGCAGTGTCGGATTTGTTTTAAATGTTGCAATGGTTTTGCGGCTCCCAGTCTTTTTTTTCCCTCTCGGAAACGGGTCCAAGTGGCTCTTTATGTCTTAAAGGTTGCAGATCCCTGATCTAGGTGGACTGGAGGGCAGTCAAGTGTGAATAGGCAGCCAGTCACTTTACCACCAGCTGCCCATAGAGCAGAGCAGGCTGCGTCCATGTCCGCTCTGCATAAACTGCACGAATACGAACCTGTCGTCTGCCAGCTCTGCTCTAATCTGATTCTACCCCACGTGAAGGGGACCCCACAGTTCTTACATCAATATTAATTTTTGTATTGTGATTAAACGGTGTTCAAGCTTTCAGTATGGTTTAGTTTTGTGAAGCAATTTTACTTCTAATTTTCTTGTCTTCCTTTGGCAGGTACGGGGATATCCAACATTGCTGCTCTTCCGTGCTGGGGAAAAAGTGAGTGAGCACGAAGGAGCTAGAGACCTGGAAACACTACAGAACTTTGTGCTGCGGAATTCCAGAGATGAACTGTAAACCATCCTGAACCCTATGGGTTTGCACTGTGTGTATGGGCCAAACCGTTACTGAGTCATTTACATGCAGTACTGCAGAGCATACTTAATTTAATGGTTTGTCTTCTGGGTGTTCTGTAAGATGCACACAACCCTGATAAAAACAGGGATCTAAAATTTTTCAGAATGACCAAACAAAACCTCTTATGAAGACATCTCAGGATGTATGTTATGCCACTATTATGGACAATATTTCTTAGTAGATTTTAGCAGTGTCTTGAGCAGTTCTTGTGCACAACTTGTCATCAAAATGTTTTATGGAAGATCTCGGCTGTGAAGTGCCTTACTTGCTGGGTGGGTGAAAGATGAAGGGTTAATCTAACTATTTTTCTTCAGTTCTGTGTTGTAAAAGGATCATTTTCAGTATAACATTATCTTGTCACAAAATGTTACCTTTTTTTTTACTTGCTGTTGAAGGAGGGGGGAGGGGGCTTGATCCTGTGTTTCAGTGCAGTGTTTGAGCCTTGCTTTTTTTTCTAGGTTTTTGGCACAACTACACCAATAAACAAACACTTTACAATATGGGGCTTTTGTTTGCCTTTCAATCCTTCTATGTACACATAACATCACATCTTCCCTGGATACTTTGACAGCATAACATTTGGTTCTTCATGAAGGTGAAGGAATGGAGACTTTCTGGGTCCCTCTGGCAGCAGTCAAAGCAGGATATATCATGTGGTTGCTGCTTTTACATGAGATCTAAATTAAATCTATCATAAGAATATGGAGGCTGTCATTGCTGACCTCATTCCAAATGCTTGTTGCATATTCCTAGAGTGCTGTGTTTAGATGCTTACTTAGTGTTTGCATCGAAATATGCTGTTTTTAGATACCTGTGTGATTAGAATTCTGGCTGTCATAGGAAATGTGATAATACAGCAGTATGCAACATCTGCAGTTCACTCCTAAGCCGTATCAAATGGCATGCATCCAAACCTACAGGAGCTAGTGGCTGTTTGGCATTCTCCCATTTATTATATTGCATATTGTAAAGGCCCAGAGGTGTCCTTCCCTCCCTACAGAAATTATCCACCAACACCCTTTATCCTTTAGGTAGACAAAAACACCCCCCATAGACATGGGATCATAGCTTATAAGGAATCCATTTAAAGTAATTAATGTGAATGAGAAACACTCTTCAGTGCACAGCATTCCCAGAAAACCATTAAAGGTAAACTCCCCTTTTAAATCCTAATGGCATAAAGTCCCACATAGCCATAGCAAGGACTTAATGTAAATAAGGTACTTTCTATCACTTGTATGTTAAGGAAATCTTAGGTTTGACTAGGGTGTTTTACTAGACCCTTATAATGCTCCCAGTATTTGACTGTTTCTGCATAGAGAAATACTGCCACATGGTATAGACCAAAACCTCTTCATTATGGCCTTTGTATGATAATATGGTGAGGCATGTTTGTAGAACAAACTCATTTTTTGGCCGTTATATAAAATAAGGTGGAGTACAACATTTCTTGGATATACCTGGTGAATGGCCATACTTTTAAAGTATAATGATGGGCAAAGCCCCATTCTTTCTTTGTTTTTAAAAGGGAACTTCTCAGGTATTTTTGCCTGTGTCCCTGTTAGAGTGTTACCCTCCCTGAGGGTACTTGCAAACTATACTGATTATTATTCCTGACCACATTTTTTATTGTACACGTATTTGCATGCACATCAAATTCTAGATCCCAGAATGCAATATTTTGTTGTGTTAGGGGTTTATTGTAAGTACACTATTGCCAAAAGTATTTGGATACCTGCCTTTACGCGCACATGAACTTTAATGGCATCCCAGTCTTAGTCTGTAGAGTTCAATATTGAGTTGGCCCACACTTTGCAGCTATAACAGCTTCAACTCTTCTGGGAAGGCTGTCCACAAGGTTTAGAAGTGTCTTTGGGAATATTTGACCATTCTAGAAGCGCATTTGTGAGGTCAGGCACTGATATCAGACGAGAAGGCCTGGCTTGTAGTCTCTGCTCTAATTCATCCCAAAGGTGTTCTATTGGATTGAAGTCAGTCAGTTCCAAAGTTGGGAGTATGAAATTGTCAAAAATGTCTTGATATGCCGACACCTTAAGAGTTCCCTTTACTGCAACTAAGGGGCCAAACCCAGTCCCTGAAAAACAACTCCATACCAAAATCCCCTGACCCCCCCCCCTCCACCAAACGTTACACTTGGCACAATGCAGTCAGGCAAGTACCGTCCACCCAGCAACCACCAAACCCAGATATGTCAGTCGGATTGCCAGACAGAGAAGTGTGATTTGTCACTCCAGAAAACATGTCTCCACTGCTCTAGAGTCCCGTAGTGGCGTGCTTAACACCACTACATTGGACGCTTTGCATTGTACTTGGTAATGTAAGACTTGGATGCAGCTGCTCGGCCATGGAAGTTCTCTAAGCACTGTTGTGCTAATCTGAAGGCCACATGAAGTTTGGATGTCTTTAGCTATGAACTCTGCAGACAGTTGGTGACTTCTGCACACTTCAGCATGCGCTAAGCCCTCTCTTTCATTTTACGTGGCCTACCACTTTGTGGCTGAGTTGCTGTTGTTCCCAGTTGCTTCCACTCTGTTATAATACCACTAACAGTGGACAGTGGAATATTTAGTAGCAAAGCAATTTCACGGATGGCAACCTATCACGCTTGAATTCATTTGGCTCTTGAGAGCGACCCATTCTTTCACAAATGTTTGTAGAAGCAGTCTGCATGCCTAGATGCTTCATTTTATACACCTGTGGCCCTGGAGGTGATTGGAACACCAGAATCCAACGATTTGAAGGGGTGTCCCAATACTTTTGGCAATATAGTGTATGTAAAATACTGACAGCAATGCAAATTTCTGAATTTTTATTTTCTTCTGATCTATACTTGGTGCATGTTTTATGTACCTGAGTGTACAGATGCATGGAAAACAATAGTCTGCATTTAAGATCGTAAAAAAAGATGCTGTGTTTAGGCAGCAGTGTGCAGGAGGCTTAATCGTCCTGTTTACTGTTATAGAGGGAAAGTGAAATAAAATCTCAACTTTTTGATTTGTCACTAGCACGTGAATAAAGGGGAAATCATCCTCCTTTTTTGGAGTGATTTCCTCTCACGTCCTGTTTTTTGGCTATGGAACAAGTGCTGACAGGAAGACTCGCCGATGGTACGAAGATGGCAGAAAATTGACGGTTGTAACCTTCCCTTTGGTATATCCAAATTATTGAAAAAAAAGTTTGCTTTTAGCTCAAGCATGTTTGTCACATTTTTACTGCTTTTTGGAATGATTTCTTCAAATATGGTTATTTATCTCAGTGAGTTTACAGTACAGTGATGAATGTTTAAGGCGTTATGAAGGTCATTAAGCATCCTCAGTTGGGGGGGTGGGGGAGTGAGGAATCTGAAAGCAATCCACAATCTCTTTCACAAAGTGGTAACTAGAATATGTGCGTATTTTTATAAACCTGATTTTTCCCAGCTTGGACTGTATAATGTTCCCATTGGCGTGCTCAAAAACTTTGGGAAATAAATGGAAAACTCAATTCAAATAAAGAATTAAAAAAACAAAAATGTTTGCAAAAACAGAACAAAGCAATGTAGAGCAGGTCAGGCTATTATAGATGCTAATTAGAACCTTGAGATAACTAAGAATGTCATATTGGTGAAATATTGCTGCTTACCAGTCCTTGGATGGGGTGGCTGCATTTATCTGCCAGTAAGATCTGTTGTACACAGGTGTAGAAAATGCTGAGTTTTTTTTTTAACTGATCTGATATTAGATGCATCATTGTCTATGGGACATTGAACACAGCTAGAGTAAAGATCAGTAACAGTGTTGAGTACAGAGCAGTAAAACAAAAACAGAAAATTTTACATTTGAATGCAGTAACTTACTCTCTTGTTTACTCATTTAGGCCCCTTGCACATGAGTGTCATAATTTACTCATGTTTACTCAGGAACATGCCGTGTGCAAGAGGCCACAATACTGGCAATGAAGAATTTAGCTCGCCTTTACTCCATATTACTGATGTTTTTACACACAGTTTTGACCCCTTGCACATGGGTGTCACAAATTATGATGCCCGTGTGCAACGGGTCTAACACGCCTACTGAAATAAAGTAGCAGAGTTGGCACTGTGGACCGCTCACCTTGTATTTGGACTACAGCACCCCAACTCTTCCACATAGGCATACATAGATTTCTGTACTTGAAGATATTTGAATACGCAAGACAGGATACATGCATACACAATACTGTACTGGCATTTATTGAGCTTGGGGTAAAATAAATATAGGTTTTACCATTGATGTGTTTTATTCTGCATGCTGCACTACACTTACTAAGTAAAGATAATAGCACTGATGGTACAGCATAGGATGCTGTATGTAACTGAAGAAGAAATGCCAGTTATCTGTAGATGTCTGCATTTAGTTGTTGTTAAATCAGGCGGACTCCTGCACTTCATACTTGATGGTACACCAGCAGGTTATATACTGTAGGGTCAGCCTAACTCTAATATGTGACCATCCTGTGACTACAGTCCTATATACCCTGCCTAAAATTCACAAGGACTTCCATAATTCTACTGGTGTTGCTGTTTAGTGAGTAAACTAAGTATTTGATCTACAAAAAACTGGTCACCTACCCAGGTCTACAACTGGCTTTTTAAACCGTGAACATGGAAGGCGTCACTACGTGAAAAAGTAGGGCTATCCAGTTCAACTTGCCAGCCTACCCCAGTCTAATAATGGCCATTGTCGGCAAGGAATGTGGATAGGTATAACTTATCAACAGAGGGGGATAAGAAAAGCCAGTTCAATCTGCCAGCCAGTTAGCCAACTATCAAAGACCAAATTAACCTGTTTAAAAACAGGGGTTTAGTTAGCACACATTTGCAAATACATACGTAAGCCACAGAGCCAGTAAGTATTTGATCCCCTACCAGCCAACAATAATTCTGGCTCCCACAGGGGGGCTGAGGATAGTAACATGGGGGGGATAAGTGCAGTAATGTGCTGGGGGATGTCTGAGGACAGTAATGTGGGGGGATGATGTAAAAAAGGGCAGAGTACGCTTCAGTTAAGGAGGCAGAGGACAGTACTGTTAAGCGGTGGAAGTAAGAGAACATTACTGTGAAAGGGGTGGAGTGGGGTGATAAGGGGGAGCTGAGGACCCTCATCAAGAGGGGATCTTGATGTGAATGAAGAGCAGACTGTGATGTGCAGTGGGGATTGAGGACACTGATATAAGAACAGGTTCAGATCTGTACATGTGCATTTGGTGCATGAATCGTGGGTAGGTTGGCCCATTCATTTTAATAGGCGGCACTACCTGCAAGAAACACGAAGAGGTCCACACTGCAGCAACACATGGTTTGGTGTATACGAAAATGCACCACTGGGGCCTACATGAGATTTGGACCTTTGATGCATGAAAATTTTACTGCCTGGACCTCGGTGGCTTTTAAATCAAACCCCTGCTGTAGACCTTAATCATATAGTATATTTATTATCCTTGCAGAGAGAAATAAAAAAAAAAAAAATACTTTGATCTGGGTTAGTGTTTAAGTACAGGTCAGGGTCAGTTTCTTTTTTATTTATATATTAGTATCGATGTTCATGTGTTTTTAGGTAGGTTTAAAAAAAATCAGCGCATTATAGTGGGACTGCGGCGGGCATTCTGACACTGGGTGGGAACTGACTGCCACTGACATCCCCAGTGACACTAATACAGAGATCAGTGCTAAAGCACTGATCACTGTACTAATGACACTGGGCAGCAAGGGGTTAACATCTGAGCTGATCAAAGGGTTAGCTGTGCACTGTTTTTTGCTTACTGTGTGTGCTGTGTTTCTAGGGAATGTGCTGCTTTGGAGAGAGATTGAAAGCAGCATGTCCCTGCTGACAGGAGAGAGATCTGTGTTGTTTACAGTCAGATCTCTTCCCTGTCAGCTGCTCCTCCAATCACTGAGTCCTGGCCATGAATCGATGGCTGAGACCCGATGACTGACATCTCCCCGGGAGCCAATGACAGTGCAGGTAGGGTGGCGTGTGTGCCCCCTACCCAGGGATGCAAAATCACATATATTTATGTGACTTTGCACAGAGCAGCGCCCTGTAGCATTACTTCTACTATAGGACAGTATTAAAATGGTTACAAATATTTTTTTGTTTACTATTTGGGGCCAGTTTTTCTTTTAATTAAAAAAAAAAAAAAATCAGGTATCCACCACCATTTACCAGTAAAAGAAAGTCCAATTTGTCCTGAAAAAAATCAAGGTATAATCCACCTGGATGCACAAAGTAGTTGTGATGATATGTACGGTTTTACTTTCACATGTCAAAATTGCCAAATTGTGCTTTGACATCAACATTTGTTTTCCTTAGACGTGAAGAGGTTAATTCTGTGATGCTGCAGTGCCTATTTACAGGGCATAGAGAATACATGTCACAGAGTACAAGGAAATAAATGTGTGGGATTTTTTTTACAAAGTAAGTTTACAATTATTCAGACTAATAGAAGTAGGCTCTAAATGATCTAAATACAATGTGGAAATCAACACGTGAACCAGCTTTACATGCTCACTAATTTCACTGTTATGGAGGTTTTCAAAACCACAATAGAATTATCAGATCTTTGCAAATTTTGCTAAGCTCTCCACTTCTTGTTAAGGAGGATAAGAGGGTGGAGGTTTGTCAAAATGTAATTTAAGTGCTCACTTACAGACACAGAGAAAGGTAGAGATCTCCCACTGGGGCACCTCTTTCCGTGTATCCGCATGAAGTCAGTGACATAAGAAGGATAGTGCTGGATAAAAAAAACATAAATATTAGAGGATTAATCCTACCACTCTTGCTATTGCATGAAGTGTGCTAGATTTTCACACCTGATACAAGCAAGCAATCCAAAATAAATGTAATTTTTTTCTGTGACGTTTTAATTGATGTGTTTTCCTTCTCACTCAATTATGTTGATTAGCAAAAAAAACATTGTGCACACCCTGTAAGCATTTGTTTTTATGTATATGAAAGGTGCTGGTGTATCATTGTGTTAAAGCAAAACTTTAGAAATTGTTTTAATAAATATCCCAGCATTTTAAGAAAATGTTTACTTTTGAATGGAGTGATGAGAATTTATAATCTGCTCTATGCACACTACAAATCCCATAGTTCCTCGTTCCACCTCAGGAGTGAGCAAGAGAGGGTGGCTACATTCCTATATACAGTGGAACTATGGAGAACTATCGTAACAACCCTGAAAGCAAAAGAAGGTACTTTTTTGAGTTAAAGGGATTGTAAAGCCATACATTTTAGTTTCCAAAAAAAAAAAAAAAAAAGATTCAGGATTGGGCTACTTACAGAGTGCAGGGTTCAGGATTGGGATACGTACACAGTGCAGGGCTCAGGATTGGGCTGCGTACAGAGTGCAGGGTTCAGGATTGGGCTGCATGCAGTGTAGGGTTCAGGATTGGGCTAGGTAGAGAGTGTGGGGTTCAGGATTGGCCTAGGTACAGAGTGGGGGGTTCAGGATTGGGATACGTACACAGTGCAGGGCTCAGGATTGGGCTGCGTACAGAGTGCAGGGTTCAGGATTGGGCTGCATGCAGTGTAGGGTTCAGGATTGGGCTAGGTAGAGAGTGTGGGGTTCAGGATTGGCCTAGGTACAGAGTGGGGGGTTCAGGATTGGGCTAGGTGCAGAGTGCAGGGTTCAGGATTGGGCTACTTACAGAGTGCGGGGCTCAGGAGAGTGCTACGTACAGAACTCAGAATTAAGGATTGTGCTACATACAGAGTGTGGGGTTCAAGATTAGGCTACGTACAGAGCATGGGGCTCAGGATTGGGCTACGTACAGCGTGCAGGGCTCAGTAGTGCGCTATGTACAGAGTGCGGGGCTCTGGATTGGGCTACATATAGAGTGCGGGGTTCAGGAGTGCGCTGTTACAGAGTGCGGGGCTCAGGATTGGGCTACGTACAGCATGCTGGGCTCAGTAGTGCGCTATGTACAGAGTGCGGGGCTCTGGATTGGGCTACATATAGAGTGCGGGGTTCAGGAGTGCGCTGTTACAGAGTGCGGGGCTCAGGATTGGGCTACATACAGCGTACAGGGCTCAGGAGTGCGCTGTTACAGAATGTGGGGCTCAGGGTTGGGCTACATACAGTGTGCATGGCTCAGGAGTGCGCTATGTACAGAGTGCGGGGCTCAGGATTGGGCTACGTACAGCATGCAGGGCTCAGGAGTGCGCTACGAACAGAATGCTCAGGATTGGGCTACATATAGAGTGCGGGGTTCAGGAGTGCGCTGTTACAGAGTGCAGAGTTCAACAGTGCGCTACATTCACAGTGCAGAATTCAGGAGTGTGTTACAATCAGATCACAGAATTAAAGATTATGTTATGTACAGAGTGCAGGTCTGCATATCTCACAGGCCAGTTAACAACTTCCCCCCCAATACAGAGCTTTGTTCCCAAATTTCTGCTTCCTCCTCCCCAGTACAGAGCTCTTCTCTTCTCCCTACCCCGCCCCCTCCTCCGCACCAAGTACCCCCCCCCCCCCAGTTTGATGAGCAGGGAGGGTTTAGTGTGCCGCTGGGAGAAGATCGCTGTCACTTATAAAACACAGAAGCCAGGCTTCTGTGTTTTATAAGTGACAGCTGACAGTAGTGAGCGGCGATGCAAGTGGCCAGCACTGGAGGTCTTAGCTACTGCATTAAGATGAAACTTGAAGTTGCTGGCTGGCCAGGCCCCTCCTGACACAGTGAAGGGCCCGGGCCCCCTACAGAAGGCTCGGAGGTACCCCCTTATCAGCAGCCATACTTCCTTTTGTGGCACACCTGTGTGCTCGATTCTTGAGTCCCACTGCCTTTGTCCATTGACAAAGACATTGTGGCTCAGCCCCACTTCTCACTCCATCAACTCAGGATTTAACTGACAGCAACAGGAACCAGTGGCTCCCGCTGCTTCCTTTTCCATTTTGACAGACCGTATCAGAGGAAACCTAATGTAAATGGCCAGCAGAGTCTGTTTATTCCCGGCCCCTCATAGAGCTTACAGGGGTCCACTCATGTCCGCCAGGCAGAAACTGAACAAGGACAGATGTGACATCCGTCTGGCTCTGCTCCAATCACCAGAGTATCTGCTCACAGATTGTTGTTGTGCTCCTCCAACCATTCTTGAATTCATCACACCGGACCACCTTCTTTCATTGCTCCGTGGCCCAGTTTTGATGCTCACATGCCCATTGTAGGCACTTTTGGCTGTGGAAACGGTTTAGCTTGGGTACTCTGACTGATCTGTGGATATACAACAAACTGTCATGTATTGTGTCTTCTGACACCTTTCTATCAGAACCAACATTAAACACTTGACCTCCAAAAGGTTTTACCCCCTTCATGACCAGGACATTTTTTTGTTATTCAGCACTGTGCTACTTTAACTGGCAATTGCTCGATTAGGCAATTCTGTACCCAATTTAAATGTAAATTTATATCATGCTTTTTCACATAAATCAAGCTTTCTTTTTGTGGCATTTAACAGCTTCCCGACCGCCCTATAGCAGACATACTGCTACAGGGCGGCACGGGTGAGCAAATTCACGTATATATACATGATTTTGAATTTCCGGGTAGGGGGTGCGCACTCTACCCACACCGCCATTGGCGGCCGCGGCTGTCAATCACCGGGTCCCAGCCGGTGATTACTCTCCAGCACCTGGTGATTGCTGAACATCTCCGACGGGGAAGAGAACTGCCATACAAAGCAGTGTGCTTACAGTGAAGCACACGGACACAGCACTATGTAAAACAGCACACAGTTATCCCTTTGATCGCCCCTCATGATAACCCCTTTCTACCCAGTGCCATTAGTACAGTGTCAGTGCTTTGTTTTAGCACTGATCACTGTATTGGTGTCACTGGGGATGTCAGTATATATACCGCTATTGTAAACGCTATGACTTTCACATAAACCAATTCATTTACACATATTGGGATTTTGTTTAGCAAAGACATGTAGAAGAATACATTTTGGCCTAAATTTATGACGAAATTTGATTTTTAAAATTTTTTTATTGGACATGTTTAATAGCAAAAAGTCAAAAAT
Source organism: Staurois parvus (assembly GCF_062004578.1). Classification (NCBI taxonomy): domain Eukaryota; kingdom Metazoa; phylum Chordata; class Amphibia; order Anura; family Ranidae; genus Staurois; species Staurois parvus. The sequence goes on along the minus strand of NW_028318715.1, from coordinate 950,223 downwards.
ATTTTTTTTCTCAAAATTGTCGGTCTTTTTTTTATAGCACAAAAAATTAAAAACACACAGGCAATCATATACCACCAAAAGAAAGTTCAATTTGTGGGAAAAAAAGGACGTACATTTCATTTGGGTGCAGTGTTGCACGACCACGCAATTGTCAGTTAAAGTAACGCAGCGCCATAACACATAAAATGGCCTGGTCCGGAAGGGGGCTAAATCCTCAGGAGGGCAAGTGGTTAATCACCACTGGGTTTTTTATTTTTTGCTATATAAACAAAAACATACTGAAAACTTTGAAAAAAAAAACTTTTTCTAAGTTTCTATTCAGCTCCATGCACACTAGCATTTTTTATAAGCTCACAAAATTCCAGAAAAAAAAACGCTAGATGGAAAATGCTGATAATAGTGTTTTTGCATCAGTTTATAGCAGTGTTTATGAGCATTTTTAGAATGCATGAAAAAAAAGCTGGAAAGAGCTAGGAAAAAGGAGCATTTTAGAAGCATTTGGGAGTGTTCAGTGTTTTTTTCTGATGGAAAAACACTCCAAAAAACTCTAATTTTTTTTGTCTGCTCCTAGAAGCTGAAGCTCAAAAAACACTAATAGCCTAAAGTAGTGTACATAGGATAATACTGAAGGAAGACCGAGGGCTGGGCTCACAGATTCAGAGGGTACACGATGCCACACAGACACAGACAGTGGTTCTTTTAAAACAATTACGTTTACTGAACAGTTATAGTGATCATGTAGTTGAGCATACGTAAACAGAATGATAACAGCGCATAACCATACAGTAAGAATAATACTGTCTAACACTAACCCCTTACTTGCGGACTTTTCCCCAATGTCCAGAAAGCAGCCTGGCTGCGCCTGAATGTTCCTGAGCAAGATATAACGTTGGGGTGTACCCTAAGTATTGCACGATACTATTTGTAATCCAAAGGAAAGTGGAGTGTGTCTCTTGTAACTTTCTGGTATATCCAAAATGTCACTGACCACGTGTGGTGCGATGTGCTGCGGCAAAGCCGCACTTACAGTTCCCTGGCAGGCTCTTGGTGCTTTTCCCTGATCCACTCCAGAACCGGACCATACAGTCACTTGTTTCCTGGTCTCGTTATGGTGAATCTTCCCTAGGTGCCGTCGCCAGATTCCACTGTGAGCCGTAAATCCTCTTCCAGGCCCCACACAGATTCTCCAGACGTCCTCAGCACCCATCAGCCAGACCCAGACTTCACTTCCTCCTCAGCACAGGAACTCCTCCCCTTCCCAGAGGGTTTGTGATGCAGTAAGTAATTTCCTAATTGCAGCCTCAAACCTGTATTTACAGTTCACTATGACCCTTCTGAGGGTCCTACTCAACCCCTAAATTAGCATTCATTAAACTTTATAAGGTAAATAAGTATTGGTCCTGTTTTAGCAAAGGTCTCTGCAAACTTGATTCTCGTACTTTGCTGCCATCTACTGACCAAAGAGCATATTACAGGCACATTATAGTTTAACCCCTTGACGCCGACGTAACACAAATATGCGGCCTCGCGGACCTGGGCTTTTTTCCGTGGGGCCGCAGATTTGCGTACCTGTCTTTGTGCTGGGAGTGCGCCGCTCGGCGCGCTCCCAGCACCAAGACCGCGGTGTCCCGATTCCGGGTCACGTGATCGCTGTGATAGCCTCTGATTGGCTATCACAGTGATCAATCACTGTGCAGCCCGGCCCCCTTGTTTTCTCTCTCTCTATGAATGGAGAAGAGAGATACATTGTATCTCTCGAACTCCTGACATAGAGAGAGAAAAAAAAAGTTTGTAAAAAAAAAAAAAAAAAAGATAAATAAATATTAAAAAATAAAGAAAAATACCTAGATCAAGGTTTGATCTAGTTCAGTACCAGGGTTAGTGTTTGGGTCAAGGTCAGGGTCAAAGGTCAGGGTCAAGGGCAAAGGTCAGGGTCAAAGGTCAGAATTTAAAAAACAAATTGGTATCAGTGTCAGTAGTGTTAATGTCAATGTCAGTGACAGTGTGTTTTATGTAAAAAAATAAATAAAAAAAAAAGACAAAAACAAAATGCGCACTGTTGTTTCTGGGCTGTACTACGGGTACAAACAACAAATAACATACACATATATGGTATCGCTGCGATCGTCAAGAACTGGAGAATGTATTTTGGGTTGTTCTTTGGTGGTAGGTTATGGTTGTAACAAGAAACACACAGTTAAATTTAAAAAAATGATTTTTTTTACTATTTTGGCCCAGTTTTCCTTTAATAATAAAAAAAAATTAGGAGCTATCCATGACCATTTACCACCAAATGAAAGCCCAATTTGTCCTGAAAAAAACAAGGTATAATCCACCTGGATGTACAAAGTAGTTGTGACGATACGTACGGTTTTACTAACATGTCAACGTTGCAGAATTGTGCTTAGGCATTTAGATTTGTTTTACCCTTAGGCGTGAAGGGGTTAACATTGGACATCAGGATTTATCCATGCGTCACACCCTTACAATACTATTAAGCTTCAAGAGCAGGAAAAAACGCTAATACTTCTAGGGAAAAAAAAAGGCTAGTATGCACGGAGACTTATAAAATTTTGCAAATAAATAATTGTTCTTCATAAATTTAGGCCAAAATGTAGTCTGCTAAATTTCTTTGGTAAAAATAGCCCAAATCAGTGTATATTGTTTAGTCTTTGTGAAAGTTATAGAGTACAGAATTATTGTTGGTTGGTAGGGGATCAAATACTTATTTTGCACACATTTATAGCATTTGTATCTTGTGTATTTTCTACATTTTTGGTTGATATTCCATCTCTATCATTTAAAACACACCTATGATAAAAATTATAGACCCTTCATTTCTTTGCAAGTGGAGAAACTTACAAAATCTGCAGGGGATCAAATAATTATTTTCCTCGCTGTATATTTATTCATCCCAACAAGAGTGCTAACACAACTTATATATGCTGCATGTGGTTAGAATTATTTTGAAAACTCCAGTTAATACTGTGTCTCTATAGATCCTATGGGCCTCTTCCCATGCACAATGTTTTTCATCTTGGTCAAATTTGTTTTTAAGATACAAAGTTGAGCTGAACATGAACTTTAGCTATTAAGGGCGAAGTGACATGTTCACTTTAATTTTGGCCCCTCAGGTTTTATTCAGCTTGCATTCACTCCCACATTACTCATATTGGCTATTGGGAGCAAAGAATGGATTTGAAGCAAAACCCTTTGAGGACCATAAGATTACGGAACGCCAAAAGAATCAATTTTTTGTTTTTAAAGTTCGTACACTTCAGTTGCTGTAACTAAGCCATTTCATGAAATAATTGGCAAAAAGCTAGATCCATTTGTTGTTTGTTGATAAGAACTAATATTTTGACTCAAACCAAAAAAAAAAAAAAGAGTTTTAAGTTCTTAATCAGATGATACACGCAATTAAAAACATGGGACAAATACGTCCCTTGGTCCTCAAAGGGTGGCAAAACACTCTGGTTATGCTCCCATGTGACGGCACTGGGTGCCTGAGCAGCAGTGGTGTATTTAGGATCTGTGCTGCCCTAGGCAACACAAAAATCGGTGCTCCCCCAGCAGAGAGAGCCTGGCATTGACCAACAACACCCCTGCCCTCCCCCCCACGGGAGAGCCTTCCACTACCACTGCCCCCCATACACCAGCCACCATCTGCCACGGCAAGACAGAGAAAAACACTTGCCTTCACAGCTCCGCACATCCCCGGGAATGAGAGTCAGGCTGTGCATACACTGTCATGAAACCTGCAGCCTCTCTCGGAACCCACCAGGTCCCCATGCCGCGTGTGTGCCTTCTTCCATCCCTTCTTCTCAGGGGCAGTGCTGCCCCCCTGAGAAATGCCACCCTAGGCAAATGCCTTGTTTGCCTTATGGTAAGAACACCCCTGCTGAGCAGCCAATTTCCAAACACCAGTGCTGTCATTGGAGGGGAAGTAAGTCACATGCTCCCCATACCCAAAAGCAATATGTATTTGATGTTTTTCCTGAGGGCTGTATGGAATGCCAAGGATTTAAAGGACAAGTGTAATTTATTTTTTTCTCCCTAAATGTACTTGTCCAGCTCCCTGAGTTGGGGAATTATCATAGGAGTGAATAGGGCTACAGAGCACATACACAGTAGAGAAATGCCATTATGGGAGAAAGAAAGGCTGTACAGATCAGAGCAGGGCCACGCAGTTAACATTACTGGATTGGGGCTGAAAGTAAGTACACCAGCTGGGGAACACTCAAAGGGGCAGGACAAACTAACGTAAAGAAAAAAAAATTAAACATTGTCTAAATACAAGAGTTATGATTACTCTTATTTGAATCTTGGTCTGTTTTGTGCATTTCTTACAGATCTGTGCTTGTAATCCAGAATAAAAACCTTTTTCACTTTGCCCCTGTGTAGGAGTTTCCTGTAAAAAAGACCAGTCACTGGTGCTCTCTCTCCAAATGCAGGTTGAATAGTTTTGTATCCCCCTTGTAGATTGTTGTATGCAACCTGTATTGGGAGGACACGTTTGATCCCAGCCTCAACTGTGCACTTTGCGCAGGTTCTTTGCAGTACAGTGATGATGTTATGGTACTTTTACCAGGTAATATCTGGGTGTCACAGATCAGCAGCAAAGCTTCTCTGCAACTCCCCACCCAGCTTATCAATCAATCTCACTATCTAGCTGTGCTCGAGCCAACAACCATTAGCTTACACAAAGGTTCATTTCCTAGCCTAAGGCTACCGTCTGTGGGTCTCCTGGGGTCCTGCATTCCTATTTCTCTGGTTACAGACTTTGGCTTGTATATTATATTGCTTGTTCACTGTCTTCCCTGACGCTTGGCCTGTCCCACTTTCTAAATCTGCCTGTTGACTTTCTACCATGCTCTGGTACCAGGGGACTGACCATTTGGAAACTCGGGCACTGCCCGAGGGCCCAGGGTCAGTAGGGGGCCGCATGAGATGCCCCTGGTACCTTTTTCATAGGCTTTTTTGAGTTTGGGCAAGGACACAGGGGCCCCATGATCCCCTATTGCCCCATGAGTTGTCAGTCCGCCCCTGTCTGGTACTAACCCCTGGTCATCTGCCATATGCACAGTTGTGCCCGTGGGGCACAACCTGGTAAACCCTCCAGTAAAGTCCATCACCATTTGTGGGGTGCTTTGGTGAAGATCTTGTGGCATGTTCTTAGACTCTGCAGTACAACCTTCTCTCTACATTTACACTGTGCACATTGCACAGAGGGTCTTCTATCAGTTACTGTCCGTGACACTGAGTTTGCAAAATAATTTTGTATACACAAAGTGAATTTGTATCCTTTGTAACTATTGAGGAAAATATCAAAAAGATTTTGTGCCTGGAGTTAATCTTCAAAGTAACTAAGATGCTCCTCAGTTGTAGAAAAGCATGAGGACACTACTTCTGCACCCATACCCGCATAGTAGCTACACACCATGCACGTTCTGAGTGCTGTTTAGGCACTGAGCCAATTCAATCATTGACTTATGAGATGTTTAAGATTGAATAATACTGATAATGAAAATCTATGGGGAGGATGTTTACATTTTACTGCAAACTCGGTGCAGAAACTTAACTCTTTTATGGCCAAAACATTTTGAGCCATGTATTCAATGAGTGCACTGCAGGGTTTGTGACAATAAGCAGTTAATTTCCGGATGATACGACCCCCCATATTTCGTGTTTCCCCGCTGCCTGGGACGAAGCAGTAATATGAGCAGATGTTTGGAATAACTTTATTTACATATACATCAATGACAAGTACTGCTGGTGTTACGTCCTTTTGCAAATAATTCTTTGACTTTAACCATTTGTGCAATATTCCCAGCCCTTTTGATATCTTGACCACCAAAGAAGAGAAAAGATAATATGACAGATCATATATATTATTTATTTATTTTATGTTGAAACACAGCTTGATCCAAGCTAACTAAAATACAATTTCAAAATCTTATTTCCGACGATTCTCTTTCATTCCATATATCCATCCTGAATTGATACAACCATCTTTGGTGGCACAGTGTGAGTACATGTAATATACAAAACTGACCTCTGTATGAATAAGCATTGCCTATGCTTCTTTCTGATTATCTCAGTCTTTGATAGCAATGTGCTGCTATTCTGTGGTCCTCACTTGACTCTGGGGCCCCTCTGAGGATTGGCTGTAGGACTTTTTTCCCCCTCTCTCTTCAATGACAGCCACAGGCTCTCACCACCATGTTCCTGTATTTCTTAAGTATGACATTTGAGTTATCATCAAAATAAAGCACTGAGATGGCGTTTAGCTTGGTTGGAGCGCAGCACGGCTTTGGCACATATTCTGGATTCATAAGATGGACCTGTGAATTGTGAATTGAAAGAAAATAAAATTAGCATGTATCATTAGCATTTTTTTATTAAAACTTTACTTATGGTTTAAGCATATTAATGCAAACTATCTCATATGTTCCATTCTTCATATTCTCACTCCATATGCCTAAATGAACATGTGGCCCTGCCAGTAGCTTCAGCTCCATTCCAGGTGATGACAAAGAGAAAACCAGGGTACGTCTGACCAGCATACAGTGTCCTTCATACTCCAGTAGTCTGCCAGTGGTTATACAGAAATCTACACCTCCTAGCTCATCCCTAGCTGTAGATTGACAGCGCCTCCTGTAGGGATTATTGCTGTCAATAAAACAGGAAAGTAGCAGACTCTGCCCCCCAGGCCTGAGAGCTAGAGGGAGAAAAGCAGACCAAAGGTTGCATGACCACTTATAAAATTGAATAAACACAGTATTTAGAGCTATTTTTTATTCAATTAAAAGTCAGGCTTAGCCAATGGGTAAGCATTTTCATTATGTTTTCACATATTTTTAAGTGGTTGTAAAGGCAATAGGTTTTTTACCTTCCCATAACAGTGCCCACCCAGCCCCACTTAAACACTTACCTAAGTCCTGTATTGATCCAGTGCTGTGCCCAGCTTCAGTTCTCTCCCCTTTCCATGCCCTCACAAGCTTGACTGAGAGCATCTCCCTCTGCAGTGAGAACTGAGCAATCAAACACCACTGATCGCTCAGTTCTCTGAGCAGGGAGCGGTGACTGTCATTCATTGGCTCTCAGCTCTGCTTCTCCAGTGCTCACTGGAGCACAAGGCTCTGGAGGGGGCAGGAGTGGCTGGCTCAGTCTCTCTGCAGCTTGCTGAGAGCCTATACCAGCTGCCGGCTCTGTGACAATAGCCAACAGAGGGGACAAATGTCACAGGAGTGCAGAACTAACTACACTCAGTGTAGGGATACAAGATACAGGCAAACATTTTGGAAAGGTTTGGAGTCCATGGGCATGCTGTATGCGTACCAACCTCTAAACATCGTATTTTATGAGCATTACAGTGATCATTCTACCATTTTCTGTGCAGCGTTTGTGATTCTGTGGACACCCTCTTGTGTACATTTCTAGCAAATCACGTCAAATCACTTACAAACACATGCAGGCTCCACCTCCGCAACATTGCCAAGATACGTACCTCCCTTACCCCAGACACCACCAAACTTCCAGTACACTCCCTCATCATCTCACGCCTTGACTACTGCAACTCCCTCCTCACCGGCCTACCCCAGTGCAAGCTCTCCCCGCTCCAGACCATCCTGAACTCAGCGGCTAGACTCATCCACTTCACCAACCACTTCACCTCTGCCTCTCCCTCCACTGGCTCCCGATTGCCCAACGCATCAAATTTAAACTTCTAGCCCTGACCTACAAAGCCGTCCACAACACTGCCCCTGACTACCTCACAAACCTGATCCCCAAGTACCGCCCTACCCGTACCCTTCGCTCCTCACAGGACCTCCTTCTATCCTGCTCCCTGGTCTCCTCCTCCCATGCACGACTGCAAGACTTCTCCAGGTCCTCCCCCATCCTCTGGAACTCACTGCCCCAATCCATCAGACTGTCGCCTTCCCTCCTCACATTCAGGCACTCCCTCAAAACCCATCTCTTCAGGGAAGCCTACCCCACCCTCACCTAACGGCCACTCTCCCTCATTCCTCCCACCACTTCACTCCCCTCAGCCACTTCCTACTGTACCACTACCCCCTCCCTCCTAGATTGTAAGCTCGAAAGAGTAGGGCCCTCTTACCCCTCGTACGTTGTTTGTTATTGTTGTACTGTGCCATGTATTGTCCCTCTATATTATACAGCGCTGAGCAAACCCTTTGGCGCTATATAAACCCGATGTAATAATAATAATAATAATAATGTAGCAGTGGACTATTTTTATATTACTGTTGGTTTTGATTGCTATAAAAATATTTCTTACTTTGAATTGTAATCTAAATCTTTAATAAAAATATTGAAACAAAATGAAAACCATTCATTAAACCTCTGCTATGCGTGCACATTTCTAACATTTATTTTTTTCAGGTACTTATATAGCACCGTCAATTTACACAGTGCTTGTACATTCATATCAGTCCCTTACCCTCAAGGGGCATACAATCTAAGGTCCCTAAGTTACATTCTTACATACACATACTAGGGCCAATTTAGACAGGATTCAATTAACCTACCAGCATGTCTTTGGAGTGTGGGAGGAAACCCATGCAGGCACAGGGAGAACATGTAAACTCCAGGCAGGTGGTACTGTGGTTGGGATTCGAACCAGCAACCTTAGCACTGCCAGGTGGAAGTGCTAACCATTTAACCGCTGTGCTGCTCTTTTCACAAACACCATAGATACAGACAAATACCTGTTGATCTGCCAGAAATCCAGTGAGCTCCTAATTTACTGTGTGAGTTAACAATGCTGCTTTGCTGCACTGAAATACCAAACAGTGCTCTCCCTTCTGGACTACAGAGCTTCCTCCTATGAAATAGCAAGGAGGACAGGGGGAAGTGTTCTAGGGCCCAGCAGAAGAGAACTGGGCAGGGATGACAACACTGCTTGGGTATTCAGTGTAGCCCAGGTAGCACTGTCAGCTCAAACAGGACTTTAGGAACTATCTGGGTTTCTGGTAGATCAACAGGTATTGTTTTCTACTTAGATTGTTTTTAAAAGGATAAAACATGGGGAAATATACATATATTACAGAGATATATTGACCACTTTTCTTTTTTTTATCTGGCCATCAGATAGATAGTTTTAGTTCACACATCATTTAGTAAATCATTCATATTGTTTATCTATGAAGACAAATCTAAAAAGCTCAGGTAATCACTGACAAAACAAAATACATTTAAATAATACTTACCAGGGTCTGTACAATGGCATGATTTGTGGCATTCATATGAGCATTTAGTGGGAACGAGCACTCTCCTCCACAGTAGTTAGCCGAATAGCCTTTTGGAGCTATTATCCAGTCCTGTAACACATAACCATACTGTTAGCTCTCAGTTTTATGTCATCCATCAATACAGACTTTCTAAAGAGTCCTTAAAGGACCCTTAGTAATTCATATCACCATTTTAAAAAGGTCTAATCATTCCTGCTTGCTGCAGTTCAGGCGTGTTTAAATTCTCCTGTTACATTCATGAACTTTAACCTGGCATAAATAGTATTGCATTTAGGAAAAGGCCTTATTCCGTGGTAGTCTGTATAGAGGCTTATTTTAGGGTCACCTGTCAGATTTGGCCATATCATAAGAATGACATTTCCAATTACTGTTTTAATGCAGTGTGTCAGGAATGGACTCAGCACTGGTGGTGGGACTCACCTGCCGTGTGGGCTGCAGTACCAGGGCTGACCAGCGGGTGCTCTCAGCAGCCAGAAGCTCACTCCTGCAGTCAGCCAACACCTGAAGCTGATTGCAGGAAGTGTATTTAAGGAATGACCAGGCCTGTGATCAGGGCCTTGGTGTATGTTTCCTATGAGCCCCTGTACCTGCTATCCTGTGTTCCTGCTTATCTGCCTAGTTGCTGACCCTGCTTTGATCCTGACCTCTGCTGACCATCTCCTGTTGAACCCCTGGCTTGCCTGACCATCCTTCTGCCTGATCCTCTGTACCGCGCTTCCCGTGAGTTACTGAACCCGGCTTGTGACCCTGACTATTCTCTGCCTGCTCCTCCGGTACCTCACTGTCCGCACGTTGCTGACCTGGCTTGCCTGACTACGCCTGACGCTACCCAAACGATCCATCCATCCCGCACGGATCCAGTCACTACTGTCCAAACCTGCTAGCCCCTTCACATCAGGCTTTCCCCCGGTACATACCCTCGGTGGACCCATCTACCACAGTTGGGTGCACTCAGGGGCCGCGACTTGGTCTCAGTCCTGCGCCAAGTCCATCCCCACCATCAGGGGCTCTGGTGAAAAGGCAGACTGGGGCTTAGACTCTGTGCCCTGGGGAATCCTGGTCTGTGGGTCACTAGAGATCCCGCCGGGCGGTGCCTGACAGTACCTTACGGCCCGCCTGACCATTCCACCTCTCCAGCCCTGACTACGCCTGTGTTCCTGAAGCCTGCTACTTCCCTGTGTCAGTCCACACATTTCTGGTCATACCCGGATCCCTAACACAGTGTTAAATTCCAAAACAAAAATGTAATATATAGCAGCTTGACAATTCTTACATGTGGTAGCTGCATTCATTTTCTTTATTTAGGTTTCTTTCCTCAATTTTCACCTGGTGATCCTGCCAGTAACACACTTCCCGTCATAGGGTGTCAACACTCTGGATGAAGGAGCAACAAACTTTTGGACAGCAGCATTGTTAATCTGGGGAGAGGGTAGTGTTGGAAGCACTAGTAGATTTCGACAGACTTTGCTAGCAAATTAAAGCTGAAATCCAGCTAACAATTTTACCCTAGGTTCACACCTAAGCGTTTTCTGCAGCATTTTTCGTTTTGCACAAACGCAGTACAGTTAATTTAACATGATTTCCTATGGGACACGTTCACATCTCCGCGTTTTCATCCGGTGCATTTCCTTGGAAAGGGTCAGGGACTTTTTTCAATGCAAAAAGTTGCCTTTTTGGTTCTATAGACTTCAATGGAAACACTGCAGAAAACATGTAGTGCGTTTTTGATGCCTTTTTGATTTGTTTTGCATTTTAAATCTGCCTAGCAATAAGATGTATCTTATCTGTAGCTTTTTTTTCTCAATCCCTTCTAACATTCTGCTTAAACTTTGTGATTTGTAATAGTACTGTTTGGACTTTGAAGAAGGGGACATACCCCGAAAGCTTGTCCTCAAAATTGTATGTTAGTGCAAATAAAAAAAGTATCACGTACAGTACTCAATTGTTCCTAGCAATAAGAAAAATTTTAAAAACTTAAAAAAACCCCATGAAAATGCAGCAAAATCCCGTAAAAAACGAAGGTGCAAAAAACGCAACGCAAAACGCAATGCAGAAACAGCTGAAACGCAACCTGCATAGGTGTGAACCTAGTCTTAAGCAGTAACAGCAAGTTTTTTTTCTTTCTTTGATAAAGATTTAACAAAAATTACTAAAAGCTGACTGTTTTAAACACCCCTGGTAAATGCTTTGTCCCAGCCCTCGGAAGCTGGCCATAGATGGATAGAAAATTTAACAAAAATTCTTAATAAAAGTCTTAGAAAAATGTGTAGGAGTATTGTTAGAACATTCTCCGAACATTCAAATGTTGTTTAAAAGATTTTGTTTACTTTTAGGATTTCATTTTATAATAAATGGACTTTACCAAACCAAAACCACACACACTGTTAGAAATTTGTACATTCGAGGAACATTTTCCATCTTGCTCTTTCAAATTTTCCTGTCAGTGTCAGTGCCAGGTTTAGATCTTGGGGGGGCCGGGGCACTTTACGTTCAGAGGCGAACATAGAAAAAAATTATATGACAAAAAAGTGAACTGAAATATAAGTTAGGTTACGAAGAAGACACTTGTATGATTTTTTTTTCCTCAATTTTATTGATTGTAAGTATACACATTATACATGTACTTGGACCTGGCTAGTCATACATCACAGGTATGCATCACACTACAATACAGGTATGCATCACACTACAATACAGGTATGCATCACACTACAATACAGGTATGCATCACACTACAATATTTACAAAAAGCCTTTCTTCCTGCACCTAGCATCTGCAAAATCTTTCATCAAACTATCATCTTCAGGGCACTACTCTTGACAGCCAGTAGGCACAGAGCACTTTCATGGGTTGTCATGGTTCTTAGATAATTCTTTAACAGTACCAATTTGCTGAACGATCTTTCTCACGAACAACTAGTGACCATCATGCTCAAATATATTCTAAGAGCTACATTAACACCTGGAAAGATATCAACAAGCCCTTCATCATGTGATAAAACTGCCTGTAGAGATGCAGTGTGACATGACTAGAGTTTAACAAATGCTTCAAACTGGACAATTTGCTCAACGAACACATACTGAAGTCTCAAGGGAAAATAAGTTTCATTTTTTTATGAAGGAAGTCTGGGGTCCCCTCTGGCCCCCTTTTGCCCCCTTATAAATCTGGTCATTGTGGTCGAAAATGAATATTGATTTGACCCACTAATGATTAGAAAAACAAATAAACTTTCTTAGAACTTCTTTTCACAAGACTTTTTTTGTTTGAAATTCTACACATTTATGGCCACCTTAATTGCCACTTTTGCTGGACAGCTTGGTCGGTTAAAGAAAGTTAACTAATAACAGATTTACTGACTGTAGTACCAGAAAGTAATGGAAAAAAGACTAAAAATACAAAACAAATGCAGCCACATCTAAGAACTTGTAAGCCATTATTTATATTGCTTTTTTGTTTGAGAGTTTAGTACTGCTTTAAAGCAGGGCCAGATCTAGCCTGTCTGATCTGGGTGTGTGAACCCTTTAATTTTATCCTTGTGGCTATGTGCCCTGTAATGGTTAGACTAGGCTTTTATGCCTCATTATAGGATCCACACTGCTGATGCCATTGGTCCTGGGGCAAGATTAAAATCTGTGGGCGGCATAGCCCACCCCAGCACCCCCCTAGATCTGGCCCTGGTTTAAAGTGTTATTAAACCCTCAACAACAAAGTATATAAGTAAAAGCATTGTTCATATACTTATCATATTGATGTTTTTTTATAGTACATCAGGTTTTGAAGTATAGCTAGAGGGATTCATGAGTGTTTAATTCTACTTTAACCCTGTATAAGTTCCAACACTGGCCAACATGAAGCTATGAGTAATGGTGTGGATGGGCTTTCGAGAGAATTGGCCACTCAAACTAAGTCCTGGATGGAGTTAATATATCAAACATAACAAAAGTTAAAGTAGAACTAAAGGCAAAACTTTTATTTTTCATTTTTGAGTTTATTACCCCCCTTGGTTTTAGTTTTGCCATCTTTGTCCCATTGGGGAGATTTCCGTTCACCTCCTATCTCATAGCCAAAATAGGAAGTGAGAGTGAATCCCACCAAAATCAGGGAATACATAGTTGTCACTAGGGTCACCAGAGCTAGTGTCCCCATTGGAAGATTTCCTCTTTATTACTGTTCCGAGGACAACCCAAATTTTGGGTTTTTCATTTACTTTCACTTCACTGAATGATAATGGTCATCCAGACAAATAGGGTGAATCTCCCTATAATGGGGGCACAGATAATGATAACAACCTGATAGGTGCACTAATACATCTCCACTCTATCCAAAACTAAAAAAAAGTTTTGTCTTTAGTTATACTTTAATATTTAACTGTCTTCTCCTCAGTAAATATTGTACACTTAAAATCTTGTATAATAATACAATACTAAGCTGAAGACACAGAAATTTTTAATGCTGAAAATTGATAACATAATAAAAACTACTTACCTGCCATCCTAAATCTTGAAAACTGACATAGAGTTCATGTTTTCGGCATGCTGTTTTGAGGTCACTGCTATTATAATCTGGGGAAAACAAAATCACAATTATTATTATAAAACCACCTTCACAAATTATATTGTGTTTTCTAATCTGTGCTGTTTGGAAGCCTAGTTTTGTAGAAAACGTCTCTGAAAATTCACTGGGAAAAGTAATATGCTTACCAGACACCTCTGCTAATTTTAGACTGTGCCTCCCTTAAATTGTGAGAAATTAGGAACAGAACCCACACTTTTGCAATTAGACGTATCCAACTGTATTTATGGAGGACGCCTGGCAAGACAGCCAAAAACATACCATATATGCTGATTTTTTTACCTACAAAAGGGTTTCTAATTCTGTTTAGCCAGCCTTGTGATACAAGCACCCCTATCAAACAATACAACTGGACCTTTCTGCAAACTAATTTAGAGTTAAACTGTAATATGGCTTTAGAAAAGCCAATTAAAAAAATATGCAGGCCAGCAGATTTAGGCCTTGTCCACACGGGCCGATTTACTCCATGCTTCATGGGGGCTGTGTTTATAGGCATGGGAATGCATAGGTGTTGTAGTTGTATACATCTCCATGTCAGCAGTCCATAGCTGTCAGTTTGGACGCAGCAGCTGAATGGACACAACTTAATGGCAGCCATTGTAACACAACCCACTTCTTCTGAACACAGACTGTCATGGACCTTTCCACTGGGGTGGTACAACTACATCGCCTGGGCTATTAGCAAGGCAGATTATTTACTTTTACCTGATTCACACATGTGCGGTGTGGATTGAAGCTCAGGTTTCACCAATTGACACAGTAGTTGTTCAGCGGTTCATGTCAGGTTTACATCAGGTTCAGGACAGGATTAGCTCGGGATCTTATCTTGTTCACACATACAGTTGTGACCAAAATTATTCAACCCCCAATGCTGTAAAGGGGTTTAGGGACTATAGTGTACATTTGGAATTGTATTCAGAATCAAATCCTACAAGGACGTTGTAACTACCCAAATGCAACTAAAATGACATCAATTGTTTATGTAATACAGTAGTAAATGGTTCTTATGTGGTTTCTTCATTGCCACAATTATTCAACCCCTTAAAGACTACCACTCTGAAGAACAGAGGTTCATACAGGTGCTTTCCATCAGGTATTGAAAACACCTGTGGATGTCACCGAGCAGCAATCAAGCATAATAAGCACCAATTAGGCAGCTTTAAAATGACTGTGATACTCAGCTCCTTCTAGACATTTACTGGTGTGGTTACAAACATGGTGAAGGCAAGAGAATGGTCCAGGAAGACAAGAGAAGAGGTGATTTCTCTTCACAGGAAGGGCAATGGCTATAAGAAGATTGCAAAGATGTTAAACATACCAAGAGACACCTTAGGAAGCATCATTCGCAAATTCAAGGCAAAGGGCACTGTTGAAACGCTACCTGGTCGTGGCAGAAAGAAGATGCTGACTTCGACTGCTGTGCGCTACCTGAAGCGTAGAGTGGAGAGAAGTCCCCGTGTGACTGCTGAGGAACTGAGAAAAGATTTGTCAGATGTGGGTACAGAAGTTTCAGCCCAGACAATAAGACGCACACTGCGTAATGAAGGCCTCCGTGCCAGAACTCCCAGGCGTACCCCCTTGCTGTCTCCAAAGAATAAGAAGAGTCGACTGCAGTATGCCAAAAGCCATGTGGACAAACCACAAAAGTTGTGGGATAGTGTTCTGTGGACTGATGAAACAAAATTAGAACTGTTTGGGCCCATGGATCAACGCTATGTTTGGAGGAGGAAGAACAAGGCCTATGATGAAAAGAACACCTTGCCTACTGTGAAGCATGGTGGAGGGTCAATCATGCTTTGGGGCTGTTTTGCTTCTGCAGGTACAGGGAAGCTTCAGCGTGTGCAAGGTACCATGAATTCTCTTCAGTACCAGGAGATATTGGATGGAAACGTGATGCAGTCCGTCACACACCTGAGGCTTGGGAGACGTTGGACCTTTCAACAGGACAATGATCCCAAGCATACCTCCAAGTCCACTAGAGCATGGTTGCAGAGGAAAGGCTGGAACATTTTGGAGTGGCCATCGCAGTCACCAGACTTAAATCCGATTGAGAACCTCTGGTGGGACTTAAAGAAAGCAGTTGCAGTGCGCAAGCCTAAGAATGTGACTGAACTGGAGGCCTTTGCCCATGAAGAATGGGCGAAGATACCCGTAGATCGCTGCAAGACACTTGTGTCAAGCTATGCTTCACGTTTAAAAGCTGTTATAACTGTAAAAGGATGCTGTACTAAGTACTAAGATTGAATGTCACTTGGGGGTTGAATAAAACTGATAATGCTGTGAGCACAGAAAAGACATTTGTGGTTATTTCATTATAACTGTTATGTTATATTTGTCTGACCTACAAGTGCCTCTTTAATGTAAATGTAAGCAAGATGACTGAATGATCAAAAGCAATGTCAAACTGGCCAAAACACTCAATTTCAGTGGGGGTTGAATAATTTTGGTCACAACTGTATGTGGTTTAGGAACGGTTCCCATAGAAGTCAATAGCCTGTAATCTGCACCTGAACCTGAAGGCACTGCTCAGAAATCGTACAGGACTCTTTTTTTCAAACCGCACTGAATCTGCACCACCAGCGCACCATATGTGAACAGGCACCATAGAAAGCAATGTTTTTCACATGTCATGCGGATTGAATGCGGTTCAAACCGCATCCAATCCGCATATATGTGAACCAGCACCTACACTGGTTTTATGTTAAAGTACAATTATGTAAAAATACAAATATATTCTTTAATTTACACATGAAGTCAACCTGTAATATGTCTTTAGAAAAGTCAATATAAAAATATGCAGGTCAGCAGATTTAGGCCTCGTCCACACAAGGTGATTTACTCCATGCCTCATGCAGGGCCGTGTCTATAGGCATTGTAAGGAGAGTTTAAACTGAATTGCCACACCACTATTAAGAGGTCCAGATACAACTCTATTCCATTAAAAGTCAGGGGTATAATTTGAGAAGTACCCAACGCTTTTCGGGGGTCCACGTGCCCACTTCATCAAGGCTTGACAGGCAATAAAGTGAACAGACCAGAAAAAAACTGGACCTACAATGGTATTTATTCCAGTGTGAATTAAAAGCAAAGGCCTAATCAGCAGCTTGTTTGGCAGCCTTGGCTGCAGTGGTTATGTCTGTGCAGCCCCTGTGTCCCAATAGACAACAATGGGACTGGAAACACAGGGATACACGCAACACCTGTGCATCCCCGTGCTAGTAAAACATGGCTCTGCACAGAGCACTGGTTAAATCACTTTGTGTGAATGAGGCCTTAAAGACAAAAAAAGCACCTTGTCCTTTTATACCATTAATTCTTAGCTATCCCTTGTAGTACTTCTTTTCCACCACTAGATGCACAGTCTTCCAGGCTAGATGACAGCCATCGTAGCACAACCCACTTCTTCTGAGCACAGACTGTCATGGACCTATCACAACACTGCCTGGGCTATTAGCAAAACAAGTCATTTACTTACAGTAGTTCTATGTGAAAATACAAGAAATATATTCTTTAATTTACACGACTATAAAAAGTTATATATTGTTTATATATAGCTATCTAGAATTCAGCATTAAAGTGTTACTAAACCAAGGACCCTGCATTCACTCTATCTGGTCTCCAACAGTACACACTACATGGAAATACAATTATTTTATTAAATATAAACTGCTAAATATCTTTTCTCATCAGCAGTATAGTCTTGTGATTTCTGTCAGTGTTCAGCTGAGCACTGATTAAAGCTCGTAGGAGGAGTTTTCTTTCTGCTCTAGGAGGACGCAGAACCCCCTGACCTCTGTCTGAACAGTGTTGATTGGCCCTGTGCTGATCACATGCACTCTCCCAAGAAAAAAAAAAATCCTCTCTCGTACTGCACCATCATATCTCTTCTGATTCCTTGAGCTTTGCCCATGTTATTGGAAGATCGTTTTGCTGCTTAGCTGTTCCATATGTGCTGATTGGATCACTATTGGTTGCTGTTCCTCTACTGGGATATCCTGCAGATCATCGCTCCCAGAGCAAAATGCTATCATGCTGGTTTATAATATAATCAGCATATAGCTCTGGTGAGTGTATTCATTTCATCTGGTGTCGGATTCGCACATGGGTGTTTGTTTCAAGATTGACATTAAGTTGAAACTGGATTATCACTGTTTATGGTGGCTGGACTTATGTTTATATATATGCATTTTATTTGTTATTTCTATTATTTATCCTTGCATTTTTTGTGAATAATTAGCGCACTTTTTATTTATACACAATCTCCTGCCATATGTCCTTAGTTCCTTACTGTATTTCTCTGACATTCTTGAACTGTTTCCTGCAGCATATCTGCCATCTCTGGTGGACTTCTGTAACATGTCTGCAGTCTGACCAGCTCCTGCAGCAAGTCACTACCTACTGTATTGGGCCAATGACTTGGAACAAGTATGAAAGATGAGATTTCCATGCATGTTCCATATGAATGACTTTAGATGGTAAAGCCAGCAACTTTGCGAATGCACCCTACCGGCAATTACATGCGAGAATCCCAGTGGGGGATCCTGCAATTAGCTTATTGAGTAGACAGCCCCATAAAAAGCAATGGGAGGTTGCCAGTTGTTGCAGGTAGTTGCGCTAAGGAGCAAATAATCTTTCAAGCTGTGGTCACATGGGAATAATCGGCTCTGGACCCAGGCAGTCTGCATCCATGGCTGATTACTCTCATGTGATCACAGCATGAAACATCACATGCCAGTTGGCATGATTAGCTATGAGAGCTAGCAGCTTCCTATTGCTTTCAATGGGGCTGCCTACACACAGCTAATCGTGGGAACCCCTCCTGGGGTTCTCACATGTATTCAATGGAAGTATGCATTTGCAAGTTTTAATGTACCCTAAAACAGAGGTAGCAATGGCAGCTCCCATTTCTGTCCTCTTAGGTTCACTTTGAAACAAAAAGCATTTAAAATCAAAAGGGTACAGCTATTAAGAATTTTTTTGTGTGTGGGAATTTTCTGCTTCTCAGCTATGTTTAATTTGTCCTTTGATTAATGACAGTGAAATCATTAAGTGCATTATGTTCCCTCTGGCTTCTGTATCTGTTAATTAAAAACAAACAGAATTATAATAATTGTTCAACTACTCTCTTTGTTTCATTAAAGCGTGGCTTATGCTCTAGTGTTCCAGTTTAAACAAAATTCAATTTGGCCAAGCATGTCTGTGTAGCAAAGCCAACTGTTTCTTTCACTGTTTAAATTAAAAAAATATATGACTGAAAACAAATATAATCCAGATATCTGAATCCCATTCTAGTGCTCAAATAATGATTCTTCAGCTAGTGTTGCTGCCATTGTAACTCTTGTCTGGTGAAGCAGTGGGTTTACACCAGGGGTCCTCAAACTTTTTAAACAGGGGGCCAGTTCACTGTCCCTCAGACCGTTGGAGGGCCGGACTATAGTTTAAAAAAAAAAAAACTATGAACAAATGCGGACACAGTACAGGAGATGACCAGAGACTGTGGACATACAATGGCAGCGGGAATACTGGGCCGGCCGCTCCATAAGACGCACAGACATTTCCCCCCAAGTGTGTCTTATGGAGTGAAATATACAGTAAATGCAGGACACCTTGTTGGGTCAGATCTGTATATAATGTAAAGAGAGAGGGGGGGGGGGAGAGATAAGAAGGGGAGAGAGAGGAGGGGGGGAGAGAGAGAGAGGAAAGGGGGATAGAGAGGAGGGGGGAGGGAGAGAGGGGGGGGGAAAGAGAGAGGGAGGAGATCGATCATCTATTGCACTTATCTAGGGTCCATGGCCGTGATACCTGACATGCAGCGACGGAGTCTCCTATCTTGCTCCCCCTCTTCATGGTCAGCTCTAGGCTCCGGTTGCATGCACTGATCAGAATAGATGGCTGGCTGGCTGGCTGGCTGCAGAGAGGCCAGGTGATTGGTGCAGGTTCAAAAGCCGAGCCCACCTTCCCTTGTTCTAGAATTGCTAATCCTGCCCTCCTGCCTCCCGCCCGAGCCCTGCCGAGCTCTCCCGACCTGCCAAACCCTAGTCCCTTGCCTTGCGGCAGATACTCCCCTGCCCGGTGGGTCGGGTAAATGTCCTCGGCGGGCCACATATGGCCCACGGGTCGTAGTTTGAGGACCCCTGGTCTACACTAACCCATAGTAGTTTCCTCAGACCATGAATCCTACTGATGTTTCTCAGTCTGACTATGTAAGACTTGATTCACCAAGAGGCAGGAGGCTTAACTGGACCTCTTCATATATGACGCAAGGGTTTCATCTTGCTTTGCATGCTGCTTTGACAACTTCCTAATTCTTGTTCCTGAGGACTTTTTAAATATTTTTTTTTCACTTCTTTGCTGCATACACTATCTGACTGTTCCAGTTATCCAAAACCTTATTAGGGATTCCTCTATCATTGCAAGCTTCACTCTTGTTAGCCTTCCCACTGTGTGCAAAGAATGAGTTCTATAATTCACCTGTGAAGATTTCCCAGGTTTATTTGTAATAAATCTGTGTCTCCTCTGCATGGCAACCAGATCCTGCAGTTATATACAGGAGAGGATTGGGCTGGGGAGGATTAGAAGAGCCACTTTAACATTCAGACATAGATTGGAGAAGGAATCACAACCTGTAACACATGGTGGACATTATATATTTACCTGCACCCTGTTCAGACCAGCAATCACAGCATCTGGCTCAGGGAAACCTTCCAACACCAGCTTCCTTTCCAGCTTATGTGAAAAAGTGTGTTATAATAAGTCATGACATTTCGGAACTCTTTCCATCATACCCCAACCATCACCACTTAATGAGGTACAATGTCCAACATGGTACACGCTATTTAGTCCACAGAAATCTGTTTCTGTCACGAAAAGGCTAGTTGGTTGTGTTCGTTCCCCAGGCAATTTTTTATGTCTTGTCCTTACTGGAGGACTCTAAGCAGTTGGCTCAAGACCTGTCTTGGAATAATGATGCTCAGATGGTCATGCATAGTGTTCCTTCTATCCTGGGCAAGGTGCTATGTCTGTGTTTTGATGACTTTGATGAACTTTAAGTAAACATCTGTTAAATCTAAATTATGATTCGGCATTTATATTGATGGCAAGCTTGCAAAATATTTGGTTTTTATGATTAGTCATAATTAATATTAATATGTGTAAGTGGTCTTTGACAAATGGTAGTATTTACTATTCTTCAATTATAGCTGAGACCAAAAGATATACAAGTTAAGCTGAAATAGTATATACCAGTTGAAAGTTGAGTAGACTATATTTAGAGATATTTAGGCATAGAAGTATTTGGTAGTTATGTCAAGGTTATTAGAAGTGACTTACTATTACATTACGTATTTTCTGTGTATATTTAGTATACGTTTCTAACATTGATACATTTACGTCATTAGCTTATAATATTGGTACATCAGCATACATATGTTCCTGTCCATCAAACATCATATGTTTAGCATCTTTACCTTATATGAAATGGCTTTGCTAAGCAGTAATACTTTCCATAGAAGGTATTCAGATCACTAACTATGACATACATTTGCCTCTTAAAAGTGCATGAGACAGACACTCGGGGGGCACACAATCTCGCTCACACACACAAGCAACATGACTCTTGCATACACACGTCTGAGAAGCTGCAACAGGTG
Organism: Staurois parvus; assembly: GCF_062004578.1. Taxonomy (NCBI): domain Eukaryota; kingdom Metazoa; phylum Chordata; class Amphibia; order Anura; family Ranidae; genus Staurois; species Staurois parvus. The sequence continues at coordinate 928,727 of NW_028318715.1, read as the reverse complement.
CATACTGAGATCACTTCCAGCTACAATTTAGTCACATCCGGCTTCTCCTTCTTTACAAAGTCATTGAGAAGGACAGCATGGCAAGGACAGGACAGCCATGACAGATAATGGTGACTTTTTCTTTGAACTTTCGCTTGTCATTTTTACAGTAGTTGTATCTACATGGAACTGTTCATAATACGCTTTACATTGTTTATTTGACACCATTGTGTGATAGAATAAAATCACACTTCATTTTTTTATTTCAATGGCTCTTTCATTCATAATCGCCTCAAGACACTAGAAGAAGTATTATATGTGTCTAAAAATCTAACAACATCTGTTTTCAAGAGTGGGCCTAAGACCACTCAAGTTGCATGCCTCTTTTTGTACATCATTCTAAAAACATGTTTAGAAACATGTAATAAATATATAGTAGGTGTTATTCAAATTTGGCTGAAAAAGTGAAAACACACTTTAGGACAAAAATGTTCTGGGTTGAATATATTTTTACAATTTTATAACTGTAGAAACATCAAAAACCAAGCTCTTGATCAATAAATGTGAAAATCTCCTGGTTCATAAAGAAAAGGGCCATGTCATCTAGAACTTTGATTGGTGATAGACCGCAAAAACTCTTTTTTTTCAAAATGTAGAATTTTATCTTTGGCTTTCCCCTGTCTTCCTATGGTTCACCTTCACATCCTATATGTCCAACATAACATGAAATGTCTGAGGTCTTCTCAGAATTTGCTGAGGCTGAAACACTACTACCCAATAAAATTATGACACCAACTTCTTATCTGATACAGCTTCTCTATGAGTTTAAGGTTATCTCTTCTGATTACTCCAAATGTTAGCAATTGCTTACTATATAACAAAAACCCCCATACAAATCAGAAATGGGGCTTCACTCACAAATGCTCATCCCTAGGTAGGGCAAAGTTCATTTGTGAAGTAAAACAGGTGTACTTAAAACCAGGCCTAAACAAAATGACAAAAAAGTAACTAATATTATAAGCAACTTGCTTTGCATACCCTGGGTATATCCTCTGCAGTCTTCACTCCTATCTTGGACCCACATTAGTTTCCTGGTCTCCTCCTCCCATGCCCGCCTCCAGGACTTCTCCAGGGTGTCACCCATCCTCTGGAACTCCCTGCCCCAACCCATCAGATTATCACCTACTCTCCTCTCCTTTAGGCGCACCCTGAAAACCCATCTCTTCAGGGAAGCCTACCCCACCCACCTGCTAACTTGACCGACCTCCTCCACTCTTCCTACCATTCCATCCCCCACAGCTATCTCCTCCTGTGCCACCATCCCCTCCCTCCTAGATTGTAAGCTTGAAAGAGCAGGGCCCTCAATCCCCTCATGTTTTGCATTGTATTGGTATTGTTCTGTCACATGTTCTGTCCCCCTTTGTAATGTACAGTGCTGAGCGAACTATTGGCGCTTTATAAATATTGTATAATAATAATAATTACCCCAGGGTGGATTTGATTTAAATCAAACTGATTTAAATCACGATATAAATCACTAGTCAGTAAGGCTTGATTTAAATCCTAGTTTTCTACATAGACTAATTCTTGCTGGTATAACTTTAATATGCAAGTAGATGAAGATTTTTAGAATAATAACTTTTCATATTCGTTTTTTTATCCCCAGTTTAATAGGTTAATCATTCATATTTGGACAGCTTTTCTGTTGTACTTAGGAAGGAGAAAAATAATCATTACCTTAATAATAACAATTTAAATAGATTTATTCAACTGAAACAATAACATTCCAGCATGTTATTTGCTGAAACAAACATCCATGTTTGGTAACTAATTTGGCTAAACAAAATATATATATTTTAAGAAACTTAGACTGTCAGCCCCTTCCTCCTCACACTTAGTTTCACTTTCTTCTTGTGCAGATCTATTCCACTCCAAACAATCAGAAAAATATTGTTTCTATTCTATTCACTGAACTTCTTGAAACTTAGCACTGAAGGGGTTGATTCTGTATTCATGTTTGTAGAAGTTAGGATGAAGGTCTTTTTCTTAACTCTGTTCATGTTATAACATTTTTGCTGTGAAGAAGAGGCATGTGATCTCCGCTGAGTCAAATTCAGTTTTGAGAACTGCAAAAGTAAACCAAACATCTGTGATAATATCTTGTAGGCAGAGAAACTGCCCAATAATCTTACAAAAACCTCTGGAAGAGCATGACATTGTGAATGGATTAATGGAATTTATTTACCAAACAATTAAATATATACAGCCTTATTCTACATAATTAAAAAACTAATCTTTATTTCATGATGGAATAACCTTTGGATGGTAATATATTTTCCTCAAAAAGCATTTTATTCAAAAAAATCCGATTTAAATAAAAAAAATCAGATTTTTTTTATTTTTTTTTTAAACATTATTGATTTTTATCCACCCTGCATTACCCACAGTCCTATGAAAAATGAACTTCAATAAAAAGAGAGAAAATGTCATGTATAACCATAGGTGTGCGCAGTCTATGGCATTAGGGTGTGCACACCAAAGCTCAAAGCCTGAAGCTGCAGCCGACAGTTGGTGTAGCCAGATTGTGGCTACTGTGGTTTAAAGGGGTGTGGTTAAATAAATTTGCTCCTAAGCCCCTTCTAGAACATGTTACAGCACTATTTTTTTACTTTTTTCCTGTAATGAGAAAAGGCTTTAATTACTCCCTATGACATCATCATTGGATTTATAAAATTCTTGTAGAGACAGTGAATTACAGCTCATTTCCATTTGACACAGGTGTGCTCCCAGATTTACATTTTCCAGGAACCCTTTCCCTAAAACACAGTGGGTGTGCAGGCTCTTTGCATTCAAGGCAGCAGAGAGAAACTAGAAAAGCTACAATTTCTGGGGAAATTGTGTGAAGTGTTTTTGCCTCCACCAGTAGTCTACAACTGGAGTGGTCGCAGTTTAGAAATTGCCCTTCAAATTTGAGGTGGCTAGAGTGCAGTTTCAATGAATGTCAATGGGCGGCGTCACTTGCAAACAAATGGTCATATTGTGAAAACTATCAGGGCTATGGCTTAGCCGTGGACATTTTTATTGGCAGCAGGGATAGCTGAACATTTTGCTATAAGATTTGTGTAGGTGGGCTTAAAAATGAGGGAGTGGTGGCAGTTTAGAAATCATGTCCTGATTTTTCAGCTCACACTCTAGCTTTTGTCACTCTGCTGCCTGCTCACACACCTGGGTTCCTATGGCAACTCACTCTACAGCAAGGGCAGAGAAGAGCGGTTAAAAACAAACTGCTCCAACTTGCTCACTTCACAGGCGGTTGCCATTTTCAAATGGTTGTAGTTTAAAAATTATAAATCCTACACCGAAGAGCTTTATATTGTGAGAATCACACAATCTAGACCTACATTTTGATGCATAGTATGTCTCTGAAATATTAAAAATAAAGGCACAGTCGCAGTTTAGAAATTGCCCAAATTTGAGGTGGCTAGAGTGGAGTTTCAATGAATTTCAATGGGCGGTGTGAGTTGCAAACAAATGGTCATATTGTGAAAACTATCAGGACTATGGCTTAGCCGTGGACATTTTTAGTGGCAGCAGGGATAGCTGAACGTTTTGATATAAGATTTGTGTAGGTAGGCTTGAAAATGAGGGAGTGATGGCAGTTTAGAAATCATGTCCTGATTTTTCAGCTGCCACTCTAGCTTTTGTCAGCTCCCACTCTAGTTTTGAACATTCCGCCATTCATTCCTATGGGACCAATTTCACTACAAAAACGGTGATATTTCGTGAACCATTTGGTAAAACGTTCCACAAAGTAATAGCACACCAATCGGGAACAATCCGCATGTTTCGGTATATTACTGTCTATGTAGTGTAAAAACTGTGGGAGGAGTTAGGGTGGTAAATTTGGCTATGAGAATATATACCGTATGTGAGATAACAATAAGTGGTCTTGCCATGCAAGAACATTTAATCATTGCATGTAAATGCAGTGGGACAGAGAGGGGTGGGGGATAGACAAAGTTCTGTAATCCAGCAGAAAGAGCTGACAACACTGATGTGGATTTCAATGCAGATAAGGCATTGTGTTGTCACAGGATGCTAGGTGCACCATAGGTGTCTGGAAGATCAACAGGTATTTGTCTGTACTTGCAGTGTTTTTTTAAACACAATCTGTTATTCTAAAAAAACTGCACACAGGTTCCACTCTAGGTGAACCTTTTTTCAGGAAGTTCCTTGTTAATATACTGTTCCTTCTCACATTGTTTTATATGGGTAGGGTGTGGGGTAAATCTTATTTCTACAGAGCGTGATGTCAATTTTTATATATTAAACTAAATGTTTCCTTGGCATACCATCCTCTATCCTAAGATATTAAATAGACAGGTCAATCAGGTTTTGAAACAAGTTTTAGAAACCTCTACGGCGCCAACACAATTGGGTTGATTTGTTTTCCTGGGCAGCTTTTACATATAGCAATCACGTCAGTGACTCTTTATAATTTTTGCTGTTTCATTTTGTATAGGTGCTTCATCTTAAACTTTCTAGTATTTATGTGCCTCTTCTGATGTGCAAACTGCCAATACAGCACATGCAAATGAACTAAGAGGTTTGCTATGTGTTAGTCACCTCGCCTGGACTCCTCACTTCACCTCATCTCACCTAACTCCTAGCTCATCCTTCCACTATCAGCTCTCCCCCTCCCTCCTGTAGTCCATCCTCAGATATTTTTGGCCTATTTTCTATACTTACCTATTTAAGAAGTATTTAGAACTCTCAAATACGGAGGGGGTATTGCAGATGAAGATATTTTTTTTATTCCTTAGGGGAACATTAAAAGAAAAATACCCCCGGAATACCCTCCCCTCTTTTATGCCTTCTCTGATGCACCAGCATCCAATCCAGCCCATGCAAATATATACAAGATATGACAAAATACACATGTAAGGATCTACTGCCCTCTATTGTATATATGTGGATGTGCTGCTTGATGTTCAGGATTGTTTATGTACATCACTTCCTTTCTCTGTGACTCTGGGTTGAAAACCAAAGAGGGAGGAATTAAACGAAGAGAGTCTAACACATACACTGCTAAGGAGAAGCTACTGTTAACCCAGACTAGAACCAGGGATTATTAGGCAACTATTCCTGTGTATAACTGTTTTCTGTTGTTGCCCATAGCTTATGGGTGTACATATGTATATACACTGCTCAAAAAAATGAAAGGAACACTTTGAAAATACATCAGATCTCAATGGGGAAAAATGTCATGCTGGATATCTATACTGATATGGACTGGGTAATGTGTTAGGAATGTAAGGATGCCCCATCGTTTGATGGAAATGAAAATTATCAACTTACAGAGGACTGAATTCAAAGACATCCTGAAAATTAAAGTGAAAAAATTATGCAGCAGGCTAGTCCATTTTGCTGAAATGTCATTGCAGCAACTCAAAATGGTACTCCTAATGAAGTGACGGATTATATTCTGGGGTATTTCCTCACAGATCGGAACCAAGGCATCACTGAGCTCCTGGACAGTCTGAGGTGCAACCTGGCAGTTTTGGATGGACCGAAACATGATATCCCAGAGGTGTTCTATTGGATTTATGTCAGGCAAACATGGGGACCATTCAATTATATCAATTCCTTCATCCTCCAGAAACTGCCTGCATTCTCTCACCACATGAGGCCGGGTATTGTCGTGCACCAGGAGGAACCCAGGACCCACTGCACCAGCATAGGGTCTGACAATGGATCCAAGGATTTAATCCTATACCTAATGGCAGTCAGGGCACCATTGTCTAGCCTGTAGAAGTCTGTGTGTCCCTCCATGGATATGCCTCCCCATACCATAACTGACCCACCACCAAAACGGTCATGCTGAATGATGTTACAGGCAGTATAACCTTCTCCATGGCTTCTCCAGACCCTTTCACGTCTGTTACATGTGCTCAGAGTGAATCTGCTTTCATCTGTGAAAAGCACAGGGCACCAATCGCGGACCTGCCAATTCTGGTGTTCAATGGCAAATGCCAATTAAGCTCTGTGGTGCCAGGCAGTGAGAACAGGGCCCACTAGAGGATGTTGGGCTCTCAGGCCATCCTCATGCAGTCTGTTTCGGATTGTTTGGTCAGAGACATTCACAGCAGTGCCCTGCTGGAGGTCATTTTGTAGGGCTCTGGCAGTGCTCATCCTGTTCCTCCTTGCACAAAGGAGCAGATACCGGTCCTGATGATGAGTTAAGGACCTTCTCTGGCCCTGTCCAGCTCTCATAGAGTAACTGCCTGTCTCCTGGAATCTCCTCCATGCTCTTGAGACTGTGCTGGGAGACACAATAAACCTTCTGGCAATGGCACATATTGAGGAGCCATCCTGGAGGAGTTGGACTGCCTTTGGTACCTCTGTAGGGTCCAGGTATCGCCTCATGCTACCAGTAGTGACAATGACCCTAGCCAAATGCAAAACCAGTGAAAAACAGTCAGAAAAGATTAGTAGGGAAAAAAATGTCAGTGGCCTCCACCTGTAAAACCATTCCTGTTTTGGGGGTCGTCTCATTGTTCTAGTCTAGTGCACCTGTTGTTAATTTAATTAACACCAAAGCAGCTGAAACTGATTAACAACCCCCTCTGCTACTTAACTGACCAGATCAATATCCCAGGAGTTTAACTGACTTGATGCTATACTCTGATTAAAAAGGGTGCCTTTAATTTTTTAAGCAGTGTATTTAAAGACTGGTGACAGAAGGATATCGGTCACCTTGTTATCTCACATGCACAGTGCCAGATAGCTAGGTCTGTGCTGCTGTATGTGTGCAGTGGTCACCTTACAGTACAGATAGGTGAACCTGTTTATTGCAATAGAGTTTATATGCTCCTGTTAATTGAGTTAACCCTGCCTCTTCTGATCTGGGATTCTATAGCTAGTTATAGCTCAGTGCTCAGTAATCAGCACAGGCTAGAGTCAGATAAGGTGTTCAACAGTCCACAGGTAGTTAGATGTCCAGTTGCATGGCAGATTAGAAGCTACTGGGGACTAAGCAGCAGAGTATGTAGGCCGACCCTGAGTTCCAGTATGAGATCATGGTTCCTGCTGGTAAGAATCTACTTTCCAGGCAAGTTGGACAATGGTTGAAGGATTTCCCATCATCAATGATTCTGTCTTAAAGTCTTCGACACCAAGATGAACTCTGAATCATGACTATCCTCAGAGGCCCCTGCAAATGGTCTTTGCTGCAGCATTTATCTGGAGATATTTCTATCAATAACTTTACATTCCCAGGTAGATGCACACAATTCCACCAAGACTCCAGTCAGACCCTTTGTTGATGATAATTTCTTGTACATTGAACGTATGTACTAATATTAACCTTTTATTATATAAATCTTGTATTATTTCCATACTAGTGTGCATCTACTGTATATACTTATGGTTAATGTTATATGCCAATTGCAGTAGTTCCTCTTCTATGAATTACTTTCATTAGATTACTAGCTAATTTCCTGGGTAGAGAATCCCATCTGCTCACACAGGCCCTGTTCTGGGTTTAGGCATTACCAATTTTTTTTTATCAAACCCACTCTTCCACTTAGCAAAGGTTCTGGTTCTCCTATTTACCTGCAGGTTTAGCTGAATCTCCTTTTTAGGGAAGACCATTTGTCATACCTCCCTTCCCAAAAAGAGGGCTACACACAGTAGTCACTTTGAAGCCTCTTGAAAAGTGCACTAAAAGTATACCTACAGACAGGGGTGGACTGACAACTCATGGGGCCCCCGGGCAATAGGGGATCATGGGGCCCCTGTGTCCTTGCCCAAACTCAAAAAAGCCTATGAAAAAGGTACCAGGGGCATCTCATGGGGCCCCCTACTGACCCCGGGCCCTCGGGCAGTGCCCGAGTTTCCAAATGGTCAGTCCGCCCCTGCCTACAGAGTAATGACTTTCAAGAATTCCCAAACACAGTTGTAATCAAACCAAATTAATTTGCAGTTAATAATGACAATCTTCTGTTTGCCTTTCAGGTGTCTTCTGCCCACCTAAAAAACCTTCTTGATACAATTGTAACAAACTACAAAATTCACATTTCTTCACAACAGTTTCCTAATAATGGTTACAGCCTGGGCCCTTTCCACAAATCACAACACTGGTCAATAATAACAACCAGGCATTTATTTGGTGATCCTACTTCGTAATAAAGACAAGACAAAATTCTCTGTGTCAAAGTCACATCTAACTGTAAAAACATCTGTTTTTACATAGTACTGCCTGCTTAGATCAGGTTTCTGAGTTTTGGCCGTACAGTAAGATCCAAAGGACACGATTTTCTCATCACAAGTGTAATTTTAAAAAAGAAGCTCTGCTTTTTAGTTTAAGACATGTACTGGAGGGACATCTTATATTTTTGTGGAAACCAGAACTGAAATGTCTTATTTTGGAGCTAACAGTGTTAAATGATTGCCATTAATCATATCTCATTGCTTTTCTGCTGTGTAAATGAAAGACAGCTTGCACTGCATCTATATATGTGTGCATTCAGTTATTGTAAAACTGGCCAGACATCTTAGATTGTGGTTGAGCATAGGGATGAGAGAACCAGTCTACACAAGTTAGAGTTTGTGGCATATTGGTCTCTAATGCTTAAATTAGATGAGTGACGCATGCTATTGTGATTTGCACAATTTTGGTGCCGCATACGCTTTTACTGTGACATTGTTGGGCCTCGTCAATATACCTGGCATTTGTAGTACACAGGTATGCACTTTCTTGTCATCTATAACAGTCAGAATAGGTACCTTCCCGATATAAAATTAGAGTGTATTCTTTGTAATGTTATATACACTGCCCATAAAGACAACGTTTATGGCTGATAGCTAGAAAACCTGCACGTTTATGCGTCAATCCATATATTTTCTAAAAAGCACTGAACTGCTTGCTCTTTTCTGCAGACATGTCTCCCGGGTGTAAATGTTCTTGCCACTCTCTTCAACCAAAAACAGCTCTCATTTTTCTTTAAAAGGACCTTTGAAGAAGAGATCTGGATGTTGGTGGAACTTATAAAGCCATACATGGACTCTGAATGCCAGGAGCTCTTGCAGATCAAATTCTCTTTCACTGGGATCTTCTGTGCCTAAGACCAATTTCTTTTTACTGAACAATGCCAGTACCAGGGTCCCAGTATAAGAAAGAACAGCTTTTATCATTCAGCTTCCAGAGAGAAATGGGTGACTTGGACATAGCACAGATAATTTCATTGTCCTAAGCACCCATAATATGAAAGGCTATGGCAGGAAGAATACTAAAACTGGCAACAGAAGATGAGACAACAAGCAGCAGCAACTCTGCTGCAAAAGTGTCAGTTCTTTTCTCTGCATTGTTTGCTGCTGTCTTTTGGTATAATCCAATTTGCAACTCTATTGGAAGAGTGTTAGCGATCTTCTTTATGAACTGCAGTCCTGACTGGACTCTCTGTTCAAAATTGGCATGGCCTACTGTATTTTTCACTCCATAAGACGCACCTGACCATAAAACGCACCTAGGTTTTAGAGGGGGAAAACAAGAAAAAAAATATTCTGAACCAATGGACTGCAGATATAGTACAGGAAATGACCAGAGACTGCGGATGTACTACAGGAAATGACCAGAGACTGCAGACATAGTACAGGAGATGACCAGAGACTGCGGGTGTACTACAGGAGATAATCAGAGACTGCAGACATAGTACAGGAGATGACCAGACACTGCAGACATAGTACAGGAAATGACCAGAGACTGCGGATGTACTACAGGAGATAACCAAAGACTGCGGACATAGTACAGGAGATAACCAGAGACTGCGGAAGAACTACAGGAAATGACCAGAGACTGCAGACATAGTACAGGAGATGACCAGAGACTGCGGGTGTACTACAGGAGATAACCAGAGACTGCGGACATAGTACAAGAGATGACGAGAGACTGCGGACATACTACAGGAGATGACCAGAGACTGCGGACATAGTACAGGAGATGACCAAAGACTGCAGACATAGTACAGGAGATGACCAGAGACTGCGGACATACTACAGGAGATGACCAGACACTGCAGACATAGTACAGGAAATGACCAGAGACTGCGGATGTACTACAGGAGATAATCAGAGACTGCAGACATAGTACAGGAAATTACCAGAGACAGCGGACATAGTACAGGAGATGACCAGAGACTGCGGATGTACTACTGGAGATGACCAGAGACTGCGGACATTGTACAGGAAATGACCAGAGACTGCAGACATAGTACAGGAGATGACCAGAGACTGCGGACATAGTACAGGAGATGACCAGAGACTGCAGCAGACATAATACAGGAGAAGACCAGAGACTGCGGACATAGTACAGGAGATGACCAGAGACTGCGGACATAGTACAGGAGATGACCAGAGACTGCGGACATAGTACAGAAGATGACCAGAGACTGCAGACATAGTACAGGAGATGACCAGAGACTGCAGACACAGTACAGGAGATGACCAGAGACTGCAGACATACTACAGGAGATGACCAGACACTGCAGACATAGTACAGGAAATGACCAGAGACTGCGGATGTACTACAGGAGATGACCAGAGACTGCGGACATTGTACAGGAAATGACCAGAGACTGCAGACATAGTACAGGAGATGACCAGAGACTGCGGACAGAGTACAGGAGATGACCAGAGACTGCAGCAGACATAGTACAGGAGATGACCAGAGACTGCGGATGTACTACAGGAGATGACCAGAGACTGCGGACATACTACAGGAGATAATCAGAGACTGCGGACATAGTACAGGAGATGACCAGAGACTGCGGACATACTACAGGAGATAATCAGAGACTGCAGACATAGTACAGTAGATGACCAGAGACTGCGGGTGTACTACAGAAGATAACCAGAGACTGCGGACACAGTACAGGAGATGACCAGAGACTGCGGGTGTACTACAGGAGATAACCAAAGACTGCGGACATAGTACAGGAGATAACCAGAGACTGAGGACATACTACAGGAGATGACAAGAGACTGCGGACATACTACAGGAGATGACCAGACACTGCAGACATAGTACAGGAAATGACCAGAGATTGCGGCTGTACTACAGGAGATAACCAGAGACTGCAGACATAGTACAGGAGATGACCAAAGACTGCAGGTGTACTACAGGAGATAACCAGAGACTGCGGACATAGTACAGGAGATGACCAGACACTGCAGACATAGTACAGGAAATGACCAGAGACTGCGGGTGTACTACAGGAGATAACCAGAGACTGCGGACATGGTACAGGAGATAACCAAAGACTGCGGACATACTACAGGAGATGACCAGACACTGCAGACAAAGTACAGGAAATGACCAGAGACTGCGGATGTACTACAGGAGATAATCAGAGACTGCAGACATAGTACAGGAGATGACCAGACACTGCAGACATAGTACAGGAAATGACCAGAGACTGCGGATGTACTGCAGGAAATGACCAGAGACTGCAGACATAGTACAGGAGATGACCAGAGACTGCGGGTGTACTACAGGAGATAATCAGAGACTGCAGACATAGTACAGGAGATGACCAGACACTGCAGATATAGTACAGGAAATGACCAGAGACTGCGGATGTACTACAGGAAATGACCAGAGACTGCGGATGAACTACAGGAAATGACCAGAGACTGCAGACATAGTACAGGAGATGACCAGAGACTGCGGGTGTACTACAGGAGATAACCAGAGACTGCGGACATAGTACAAGAGATGACGAGAGACTGCGGACATACTACAGGAGATGACCAGAGACTGCGGACATAGTACAGGAGATGACCAAAGACTGCAGACATAGTACAGGAGATGACCAGAGACTGCGGACATACTACAGGAGATGACCAGACACTGCAGACATAGTACAGGAAATGACCAGAGACTGCGGATGTACTACAGGAGATAATCAGAGACTGCAGACATAGTACAGGAAATTACCAGAGACAGCGGACATAGTACAGGAGATGACCAGAGACTGCGGATGTACTACTAGAGATGACCAGAGACTGCGGACATTGTACAGGAAATGACCAGAGACTGCAGACATAGTACAGGAGATGACCAGAGACTGCGGACATAGTACAGGAGATGACCAGAGACTGCAGCAGACATAATACAGGAGAAGACCAGAGACTGCGGACATAGTACAGGAGATGACCAGAGACTGCGGACATAGTACAGAAGATGACCAGAGACTGCAGACATAGTACAGGAGATGACCAGAGACTGCAGACACAGTACAGGAGATGACCAGAGACTGCAGACATACTACAGGAGATAACCAGACACTGCAGACATAGTACAGGAAATGACCAGAGACTGCGGATGTACTACAGGAGATGACCAGAGACTGCGGACATTGTACAGGAAATGACCAGAGACTGCAGACATAGTACAGGAGATGACCAGAGACTGCGGACATAGTACAGGAGATGACCAGAGACTGCAGCAGACATAGTACAGGAGATGACCAGAGACTGCGGATGTATTACAGGAGATGACCAGAGACTGCGGACATACTACAGGAGATAATCAGAGACTGCGGACATAGTACAGGAGATGACCAGAGACTGCGGACATACTACAGGAGATAATCAGAGACTGCAGACATAGTACAGTAGATGACCTGAGACTGCGGGTGTACTACAGAAGATAACCAGAGACTGCGGACACAGTACAGGAGATGACCAGAGACTGCGGGTGTACTACAGGAGATAACCAAAGACTGCGGACATAGTACAGGAGATAACCAGAGACTGAGGACATACTACAGGAGATGACAAGAGACTGCGGACATACTACAGGAGATGACCAGACACTGCAGACATAGTACAGGAAATGACCAGAGATTGCGGCTGTACTACAGGAGATAACCAGAGACTGCAGACATAGTACAGGAGATGACGAAAGACTGCGGGTGTACTACAGGAGATAACCAGAGACTGCGGACATGGTACAGGAGATGACCAAAGACTGCGGACATACTACAGGAGATGACCAGACACTGCAGACAAAGTACAGGAAATGACCAGAGACTGCGGATGTACTACAGGAGATAATCAGAGACTGCAGACATAGTACAGGAGATGACCAGACACTGCAGACATAGTACAGGAAATGACCAGAGACTGCGGATGTACTGCAGGAAATGACCAGAGACTGCAGACATAGTACAGGAGATGACCAGAGACTGCGGGTGTACTACAGGAGATAATCAGAGACTGCAGACATAGTACAGGAGATGACCAGACACTGCAGACATAGTACAGGAAATGACCAGAGACTGCGGATGTACTACAGGAAATGACCAGAGACTGCGGATGAACTACAGGAAATGACCAGAGACTGCAGACATAGTACAGGAGATGACCAGAGACTGCGGGTGTACTACAGGAGATGACCAGACACTGCAGACATAGTACAGGAAATGACCAGAGACTGCGGATGTACTGCAGGAAATGACCAGAGACTGCAGACATAGTACAGGAGATGACCAGAGACTGCGGGTGTACTACAGGAGATAATCAGAGACTGCAGACATAGTACAGGAGATGACCAGACACTGCAGACATAGTACAGGAAATGACCAGAGACTGCGGATGTACTACAGGAAATGACCAGAGACTGCGGATGAACTACAGGAAATGACCAGAGACTGCAGACATAGTACAGGAAATGACCAGAGACTGCGGATGTACTGCAGGAAATGACCAGAGACTGCAGACATAGTACAGGAGATGACCAGAGACTGCGGGTGTACTACAGGAGATAATCAGAGACTGCAGACATAGTATAGGAGATGACCAGACACTGCAGATATAGTACAGGAAATGACCAGAGACTGCGGCTGTACTACAGGAAATGACCAGAGACTGCGGATGAACTACAGGAAATGACCAGAGACTGCAGACATAGTACAGGAGATGACCAGAGACTGCGGGTGTACTACAGGAGATAATCAGAGACTGCAGACATAGTACAGGAGATGACCAGACACTGCAGACATAGTACAGGAAATGACCAGAGACTGCGGATGTACTACAGGAAATGACCAGAGACTGCGGATGAACTACAGGAAATGACCAGAGACTGCAGACATAGTACAGGAGATGACCAGAGACTGCGGGTGTACTACAGGAGATAACCAGAGACTGCGGACATAGTACAAGAGATGACGAGAGACTGCGGACATACTACAGGAGATGACCAGAGACTGCGGACATAGTACAGGAGATGACCAAAGACTGCAGACATAGTACAGGAGATGACCAGAGACTGCGGACATACTACAGGAGATGACCAGACACTGCAGACATAGTACAGGAAATGACCAGAGACTGCGGATGTACTACAGGAGATAATCAGAGACTGCAGACATAGTACAGGAAATTACCAGAGACAGCGGACATAGTACAGGAGATGACCAGAGACTGCGGATGTACTACTGGAGATGACCAGAGACTGCGGACATTGTACAGGAAATGACCAGAGACTGCAGACATAGTACAGGAGATGACCAGAGACTGCGGACATAGTACAGGAGATGACCAGAGACTGCAGCAGACATAATACAGGAGAAGACCAGAGACTGCGGACATAGTACAGGAGATGACCAGAGACTGCAGACACAGTACAGGAGATGACCAGAGACTGCAGACATACTACAGGAGATGACCAGACACTGCAGACATAGTACAGGAAATGACCAGAGACTGCGGATGTACTACAGGAGATGACCAGAGACTGCGGACATTGTACAGGAAATGACCAGAGACTGCAGACACAGTACAGGAGATGACCAGAGACTGCGGACATAGTACAGGAGATGACCAGAGACTGCAGCAGACATAGTACAGGAGAATACCAGAGACTGCGGACATAGTACAGGAGATGACCAGAGACTGCGGACATAGTACAGGAGATGACCAGAGACTGCGGACATAGTACAGAAGATGACCAGAGACTGCAGACATAGTACAGGAGATGACCAGAGACTGTAGACACAGTACAGGAGATGACCAGAGACTGCAGACATAGTACAGGAGATTAACAGAGACTGCGGACATAGTACAGGAGATGACCAGAGACTGCGGATGTACTACAGGAGATGACCAGAGACTGCGGACATTGTACAGGAAATGACCAAAGACTGCAGATGTACTACAGGAAATGACCAGAGACTGGAGACATAGTACAGGAGATGACCAGAGACTGCGGACATAGTACAGGAGAAGACCAGAGACTGCGGACATAGTACAGGAGATGACCAGAGACTGCGGACATAGTACAGGAGATGACCAGAGACTGCGGACATAGTACAGGAGATGACCAGAGACTGTGGACATAGTACAGGAGATGACCAGAGACTGTGGACATAGTACAGGAGATGACCAGAGACTGCGGACATAGTACAGGAGATGACCAGAGACTGTGGACATAGTACAGGAGATGACCAGAGACTGCGGACATAGTACAGGAGATGACCAGAGACTGCAGACAAAGTACAGGAGATGACCAGAGACTGTGGACATAGTACAGGAGATGACCAGAGACTGCGGACACAGTACAGGAGATGACCAGAGACTGCGGACATTGTACAGGAAATGATCAAAGACTGCAGACATAGTATAGGAGATGACCAGAGACTTCAGACATAGTACAGGAGATGACCAGAGACTGCGGACATACTACAGGAGATCACCAGAGACTGCAGACCTTTGGGGAGCGGGAGTGGGGGGAGACGATTGGAAGCGGAAGTTGTCCTCTCTCCCTCCCCGCAGTTTTCTGGTGACAGGTTCCAGAAGACTACAAAGTCATTCACAAAGCGCAGCACTTCTTGCGCATGCGCAGTGGGAACCCGGCTGTGAAGCCGCAAGCTGTCACAACCAGGTGCCCACACTAAAGATGCCAGGGAGAGAAGACGGCCGGTAAAACACTGCTGGACTGAGGAACAGGTAAGCGGCTGTATTTTATAAGCCAGCAGCTACAGTTTTTGTAGCTGCTGACTTTTTTTTCCAGCTGGAACTCCGCTTTAAGGGGCAGCTGCTTTGGGCCCTGCCTTGCGCTGGCACAGAAGAGCCGAGCGGCCAGCCTGGTATTCTAACACGGTGGGGGCGACAGGGGGAATACAGGACTGGCTGCTCCATATAGGCTCCATAAAACGCAGACATTTCCTCCCATTTTTTTGAGGGAAAAAAGTGCGTCTTATGGAGTGAAAAATACGGTACTTTATTAGTGGCTGGACAAGATTACAATGACTTATTTCGCCTGCCTCATCCCCAACGGAATTTACCTAGTATATATGGGTCTGCAGACTGGACCAGCAGACCAAACCAGCGTCGTTTGTCACATAGTTGTTCCTTGAACACCCTTTTCAGCCTCAGGCAACCTCCTCTCACAAAAAATTAAACCACAGTAAAACATCATTTTGCTCATTTGCAGACTCCCAGAGCTAATATTGGCCAGCAAGCTATGTTTTGGAACAGATCTGCCTGGATCAAAAGTGGACAATATTTTAATTGGATTGAATTTCTACTTGGAAATTACCTAGCAATCTCCTTGTTGAGTGAACAGTTGTACTCCACGTGCATATATCTAGGAATGTGTACTCAAAGCACACTGAACATCTAGCTGTGTGCATAGGGTTTCAACGTTTAGTTGCAAGCAGAGGGCACAGGTGTTGGCAGCCTGTCAAACTCTATGAGAGTCTGATGGTGGCTGGACAGTGCACTTAGCTGTTTGAATGTTTAGGGCAGTATGAATGCACAGAATGCAGACTTCTTGAGATCTGGACATTCGTCATTAGGCGCATAGTGCCCTAAACGTACAGCTAAGTGCACTGTCCAGCCCCAGCAGCTGTCAGACCCTCATAGAGTCTGACAGGCTGCCGGCAGTGGAGCTTGACAGGACACCTGTGACCTTCACCTGTGGCTAAACACAGAACCCCTTGTGTCAGGGCTAAAAGCTAAGTTTGCATGGGGTCTTATGGCACTGTTCTCACTGCTGCACTGAAAATACAGACAGAAAGAGGGTACCTTTAAAGACCTTTTCTAAACCTGGACCTACAGAAGAAAAGATGTTGAGGAAAGTTGGAAAATATTTGAAAAATTGAGTAATCATGAAAAAACTTAGACACAGTGGGGATATCTTGATAGATACATCCATGCTAATCAAGTTGACACATTTAGACACTAACTGAGCATATATGGTATTTGACATAAACAACTGTAACTCAACCAGGTGCAGTTGTGATATTCCTCATTTTAAGAATGGAAATGTTACAAGCATAATACTATCTACATTAACTGGAACATGTTCTAATAAACAAAAATGATCTTATGTATATAAGAAACTACCAGATTACCTGACATTTAACTGGTAATTCATTATGTGGATGAGCAATTAAGATAATAATCTGAAAAGGTTAAAGCAGGGGTCTGATTCCCCAATTATTGAAAATTTCAGCATCATAACTCCTAAAACATTAGGAATTCTGTTCAGCAATTTTTGTAATTTGAATACAGCTGCCAAACAGTATAGTTATTTCAGTGACCTCACTTGCATTTAACAATACAGCTTGGTCAGTGGTATACTCTTTCCCTGATTGAACAAAGATTAGCAGCAGAAGCACACTGATAAATTCTTTCCTAAGCTCTCATTCCCTGTAATGTTCAGGAAGGGAGAATGACAGCACTGTCTGAAACAATAGTACCAATCCTTCTTTCTTCCACATCTGTCCCACAGATTTGTTTCCTGAGGTGAAACTTTCTTTCTTTGCACCAAGCGAAGTAAGCCTTTCATGGACGATGGTAGACCTTACATGAGGTGGAGTCAAATGGACCCCTATCTCAAGACCTGGGCTTTAGAAACCATGCTGTTAAACCAGCAACTATGAAGCATGATGGCAGACTGATCCTTGAGACAGGAGAAAGGACCTTCCCTAATTCCAGAGCAGGATTCCTGAGCCCCCAGGCCAGAGCCAAACTGTCTTCAGTTTGTCTAAAGACTGAACCAAATTTTCCCACAACAGAATGTTGTGTTGAAGGAGACTAGAGTGGAGTGAAGAAAATAAGTCTTGAGAGAAGCCACTATCAAGGCCAGACCTTTCATGCAGAATCACAGAGTTAGCTGACTGTTTCCCTGTGAGTTCTGAGTCTGGGAGCAGAGTAGCAGAAGCTTTTCTAAAGAAAGAAAAATATCTCACCTGAGCTGTGTCTAGAATGAAACCGAGATACTCCAAGCAATGAGTTGGTTTCAGCACTAATTTCTTGAGGTTCGGGATTCAACCAAAACTTCAGAACTGTCTGCATGACATTGACAGTCATAGCTTGAGCTATTTTCTTGAACTGTTTCTGTAATAAAAGATAATCTAGGCATCCCACAATGGGAATACCCTTAGAGAGCAGTAAGGCCAGCACAAGGACTATTATTATTATTATTATACAGTATTTATATAGCGCTAAAAGGTTTGCTCAGCGCTGTACATTATAGTGGGGGACAGAACATGAGACAATACAATAACAAAACAAAACACGAGGGGTTCAAGGGCCCTGGTCCTTCAAGCTTACAATCTAGGAGGGAGGGGCTAGTGGTACAGGAGGAAATGGCTGTGGAGGATGGAGTGGTAGGAGGAGTGGAGGAGATCGGCTGTTAGGTGAGGGTGGGGTAGGCTTCCCTGAAGAGATGGGTTTTCAGGGTGCGCCTAAAGGTGAGGAGGGTAGGTGACAGTCTGATAGATTGGGGTAGTGAGTTCCAGAGGATGGGGGAAGTCCTGGAGAAGTCCTGCAGTCGGGCGTGGGAGGTGGAGACCAGGGAGCTAGAAAGTAGGTCTTGTGAGGAGCGAAGATTACGGGTAGGGTGGTATTTGGGTATCAGGTTGGTGAGGTAGTTTGGGGCAGCGTTATGAATGGCTTTGTATGTCTGTGTTAGTAGTTTGAATTTAAGGCGTTGGGCAATCGGGAGCAAGTGGAGGGAATGACAGAGGGGGGTGGCAGAAGCAGAGTGGTTGGTAAGATGAATGAGTCTGGCCGCTGAGTTCAGGATAGACTGAAGCGGGGATAGTCTGTGATGAGGTAGGGAGTTGCAGTAGTCCAGACGTGAGATAATAAGGGAGTGAACGAGTTGTTTAGTAGTGTCTGGGGTTAGGAACATACGTATTTTGGAGATGTTGCGGAGGTGGAGCCTGCATGAGTTTGCCAACGATTGGACATGGGGTTGGAAGGACAGGTTTGAGTCTAGAGTGACACCTAGGACTTTGGCTTTCAGGATGGGACTGATGGTGGCATTGTTGGTCGTGATGGAGAGGGTGAGGGGGGGGGGCGGGCTGGGGGGAAAATCAGGAGCTCGGTTTTGGAAAGGTTCAATTTGAGGAAATGGAGCGACATCCAGTCTGATATGTCGTTCAGTAGGTGGGTGATACGGGCGGAGACTGAAGGGGTGAGGCGAGGGGTGGAGAGGTAAATTTGCGTGTCATCGGCATAGAGGTGATAGTTGAAGCCGTGGGAGTGTATCAGTTTGCTGAGGGAGGAGGTGTAGATGGAGAAGACTAGGACTAGAACTTTGGTAAACACATTGAGGACAATAGACCATTGGTAGGGCTAAGATTTCAGTGTCGAGTGCCAATAGAAAGTAAAAGGTTATTGTAATAGAAAAATAGCGATATCCAAGCAGTCGTCCTTGATGTCCACCGGTGCTAGGAATTTTCCCTGATAGGAGGAGGCTATGACAGACTTGGTGGATTCCATGTGGATCTTTTGAGTTTTATTGAAGTCATTTACATCAGTATGGTCCAAGATGCCTTGAATGCCCTCTTTTGGTTTTGAAACAGTAAAAAGGTTGGACCAAAAACCCTAAAACATTTTTTTCTGAGGTAATCATGGCAATGACTGTTGGTTTAAAAGATCACTAAAAGACACATTGGCATCTGCTAGCTTGAGCAGAGAAACAGGCAGGTTGGATGACATCATTTGGGGTGGAGGCATAGAGCTGAACTCTAGCTTGCAGCTCCAAGACTACAGTTCTTTTACCCAGGCATCCAAAATGTTTTCTGATCATGTTTCCACAAAGGCCACTAGACATCCTTCTACTTTGATAAGTGTGGGAGTCCCTTCATGCTAAAGAGAACTGTTTTGCAGGGCACGGGATAACAAGGCCCAAGGTATGTGGTTATACTAGGCCCCTTTTCACTTGACGTTTGAGTGAAAAGTCTGGGATAAACAAAAAGGAACTCTTCTTGGCATCAAAGCCAGGAGAAGATCTACGAATTTGAGGTATAGGCTTCTTATTCTTTGTATATGAAATACGTGTTATGCTGCCAGTTTACACTCAAAAGGTTTTATATGTTAAAAAATGGCAGTAAAAAGTGAATATGATATACCTATTAAAAGTAAATAATCACAATCAAGTGTGTATGCGTATCATTTAAATATAACCAACAAAGGAAGACTACTCATCATGTAATAAAATAAAGTCCCAATGCAATGAACAGTCGCCAGTGTGCAAAAAAATTCCTTTTCAGTTGTAATCAGTAGTGCTCCACCAGAAGAAACATCCATTGACCCACAAACAGCAAATGCTCATCTCCACTAATGGACCCTCACAACAGAGATCAAATCTGCATAATAATCAAGCACCAGGACCCAGAAGGGACCAGAAGCAAAGAATTACCGTCTTCACCAGATGCAGCCCATATGCAAAGCTCAATATGTTGCTCTGTAGGACCACAAAACCCAACTGATCATCTGCCTTCAGTGGTCAATCATTCAGGGATAGGATATACCTTTAAAACTATATACCATCAAAAGAGCAGACCCTATTGCTCACTATAATATAAAACACTTTATAAATGCACTCACATATGGCTAGGGCAAATAAAAGTGCTTCATTCAACCTAGAAACTGGTGCTGACAAGCAGTGCTGTCTAGGAGGAGAAAACCCCAAAGCTGTAATAGAAAGTATAGATCTCTCTGGCTCATAGTAGTGTATTGATGACATCATCTATGACAAAATGCATTGGATGGAGTCACAGTGATCCTGGATTGAATACAAGTGGGCAAAAGCTCCAAGTATTACAAAATTAAATGATCAGTTAGTACTTTTGATGAGTCATTAACAATAAGCTGATGAGTCCATTATGCCAAGGTCTGACAGACCAACATAACTGCTCTAGCAGGTTGTATAGAAGGGCTTGCAAGCAAAAAGAAGAATTAGCAAGAATTTCCAAAAGCACATTGTGGTATCCTTAAAAACTAGAGCATCCTCAACAGGTGCAGTCACTGTTTTTTATTAAGGTAAGATATTGCCAAATCCATAGTGGTTATAGAAAGAAACAATTTCTCAGGCTTCTCCCAGTCATGACAGAGAACGTGTAGAAGTAGCGAGTGAACTGGATAGACTTTGAGGCTTTGACAGGTTTAGGGCCTTTAAATTATCCCAAACTAATAAGAGCACTACTTAAAATCACTGACTGTTCTATTTGAAATGTGACTCTCACAGCATCAATTAGAGCCTTAGTTCAGGAGTCCATTTAACCGCCTGAGGCTCTTTGGGAACAAAGCCATCCAGTCCAAGTAGTCCAGTTGAGTAGAGTGCAATGTTCTATGCTGTTGGTGTCAGATCCTTTAGGAGGGACATTGTAAGCCTCCCTAGAACTGAATTGTGAGTCAAAGCGACCCGATGTAGTGGGACTGCTTCCTTTGTTCTTGGAACCCAACATGTTGTCCTGATTACAATGAAATAACTTAATAGTAAAACCAGGAAAAACTTTGGTTTACTCACAACCAGCTGTATAAGTAGGAGGGGTTTAATAGCTAGAAGTGATGCATCAGCAAGGACCAGCTGGGCCATGAACTGCACTTCTCTTGTAGACAGGTGCAGAGATAGGAAAAAGCTACCTCACACTAAAGAAAAAAGAGTAGGATCAGAGCTGAGAGTGGGTGCATGCATGTGCATCTGGCTGCATCAACTGGGGGGGGGGGGGTTTGTCAGTGTTCAATCCCTCCTGAGGGCGGCAGCATTACCCAAATTGTATCAGAATAACAATTGATTCTGTGTCCTCTAATGAATAATAAAAAAAGAACAATTGTTAAATCTACCAAGAGTTACGCTTTTTAATACCTGCATTTGCAAATTGTAATACCTCTGTTTTATTTAAGTAGTTTTGCACATGTATTCTGAATGATCAGATATTTTGAGAGCAACAAATTCAACGGCTCCCCCTTGGTTTAACTGCATTCTTTCTCATTCTAAACATCTTTGAGAAGTACAAGCTCAGTAACCACCCACTAAGCACTAAATATACTGTATTTGTTGAATTCTGCTTAGAATTACAACATTTTATTGAATCCTTAATTCGCTATTGTTTTTAAGGTGTCAGTTTTTTTATGTAGAAAAAATCTAAAATCTTAGAAGCCATCAGTTGAATTAATTTGATCAACATAACTTGCAGTTCACATCTTGTCCTGCTTACTGTAGCTCTCTTGGTGGCTAAAACAAGCTCCTGATGTTTTGGAAATAGTTCACTTTGAATGATTAAATTAAAACCGTTTTGATGACAAGGAGCAGCTGTTGCTCTTGCTGGTGACACTGGCTTTTTACTTTAAAGGAAACAAATGCTGGCAATACTAGTTTTTTTTTCCATCACACTTATACATTTGAGGCAATTTTAGATTTCCTACAGTCCCTCTTAAGTTAAGTGCTAGCAATGAACACATAAATATTTATTGGGGGGATTTTATGGATCTATACTAATTTATGTCTTCTTTAATTACTAAATTGAATTAACTGTTAAGTAATGTACACAAGCTGTGCCCTGATGGCACATGGAAGTTCTGGAGAAGCAACTAGAGGCACAGAGTTTATACTATTATTTATATAGAATGGAGCTACTGCTTCACCAGTGGATAGGGATGGCCACATGCTACATTACTGTCACTAATGCCCACATGGAAGAAAAATATTTTTTAAAAATATTCTTCCCAAATATATTGACATATAGTTGAAATACTACAATTTTGGCCATTTTCAATATATTTCAAAATATATTTCAATAAATAAATAAATATATATATATATATATATATATATATATATATATATATATATATATATATATTTACATACTGCATGTTCAATTGCGTTTTTTATATATTACAAAATATATAAAAAATATTGTTAAGATATATATTTTTAAAATATATTCTTCAGATTTTTTTTAACATAGTATAAAAACGTCATTTTAACATATATTTCTGCATATATTTGTAAATGCATACCAAAAATGTAGATTTGTATTTTTAAAGACATACAATATATTTTAAAAGTATAAAAATATTTTTCATATATTTTGTAATAAAAATGCATTTCAACATACAGTATATATATATATATATATATATATATATATATATGTGTGTGTGTGTATATATATATATATATATATATATGTGTATATATATATAAATATATTTTAAAATATATTTAATATGGCCAAAATTGTAGCATTTCAAATATATATCAATATATTTTGGAAGAATATTTTTAAAATATATTTCAAATAAATTTTTTTTCCATATGGGTGGTATGACTAATTCAGACATTACTGGCAACAACTATACAAATATTGCAAACATTCCTAAAAACATAGTAAATCAAAGAGATTTTAAAGACCAAAGGGGATGGTTAAAAAGAAATATATAATGTTTGCAAAATGCATCAGGGAACCATACATAGGGTGAGGGGTATTGTCATAGGCAGATTTTTTGTGAGCATGTTTACATGCTGCATGCTAGTTCGAGCACTGGTCAGTGTATGAGATTCCATATTCATGGGCCTGGATACAGATTTCAAAGATAAATACTTGTAAATATACTGACTTTCTCACAGGATAGCTAAGAGGTATATTTATAAAGCAGTGAATGTGACACACACCAGCATTTACTGCAAGTGAATCAATCACTGTAATTTTAAACACATGTACCTGAAAGATTTACCTGCAGTAAATGTTTGGTTTACTGCTTTAAACAATATGAGCTTTAGTGTACATGTTTTCTATGCCTTTTTGCTTGGTCCATATAGGTTTCACTGCTTAGCGAGTCGGTCACATTATTATAATTTTTTTAAATTAATACATTGAAATTGTTTGGCGTGCACATTCTATGGTACAGGGGATATAATAGCCCATTCACATTGTGGTGTCCTGGTGTATTGTGGTAATGCATTAATGTTTTTGTGTTAAGCTGACCTATTCAAATTAATGAGATTGCAAACTACTAAAATACCCAAGAAAATCTAATATGCACTATGTTTTGCATTGCATTCTAGTTTGTTATAGTGCACTGCAATAAATATGCGTTCCCTCAGTCATTTGGGGTGCTATTCATTTTGGGTGGCATAATACACTGAAATATCTAATGTACGTGAACAAGCACTAACAAGGAATACTGCAATTAAACTATGTGAATAGGCTCCAAGTTTTAGAATGACCAACTTTCCTTATTGCATTGTGAAATGTCTTATATGCATATATCATACATATACACTATCTATACTCCATGTGTATTTATTAGAAATGAACCTGCTGATATATGATATACATGAGAGGTCAACAACCCAACCCTTAAGAAGTGGTTTAAGGCTGTGAAACGCATTCAGTAGGGTGTTGCGATATGTAATGCTGGGTTGGAATTCTCTTTGTTATTAATTTTGGACTTTTTGTTTTGAACTTCACAATTGGAGAGATTAATCAGAACTTTCTTTATTTCAAAGTGATCGTGGTGATTGGCTAATTATGGTAATCACATCATCAAGTGAAACACACACCGGTTTTCATTCACCTGTGCAAGACCAAATGCTGTTACTGTCACCTTGCTCCCAGAGTTCACCATTCCATCTTAACACTCAGCTGGAAATTAATAAAAGTTGATTGAGGTTGATCAAAGCATTTGTAACATTGCAGGATACTTCTATAGGGGGAAATACAATGACCCCTTATTAATTCTTGATTCTCAAAGGGTGGAACAGTGAGACAACATTACCCCGTTGGGGACTCTAGACAAGGCCCAGCCTGGCCTAACGAGGTTACAGCCCCATAATTAAACCACAGTCGTAGTCAGCATCTATGCCTTTGCCACTGCACAAGAGAACTCCCCTTTGAAGGAACATTCCAGGCTGAAAATGCAAATGTATTAAAAATTGTACTATAAATTCCCCACAGTGTAACTTCCAACATCTACAGGTGCATCTGTTACTTCTGTAAAGCACATACTTTTGGTAAAGTTCCAAATGACTAAACTCAGTTGCAGAGACCCATGTACATTTATGGGTCCTAGAGCTTCCCTCCCCTCTCCAATTGGAAGAAGTCCAAGTGCCCCTCCCCATTGAAGGGGGGCACACAACCCTTATGAACATGCACTCACATATCTTCTGTGCAGTGCTAGAGTCTAGACAAGAAGAGTCCCTCATATACTAAGCGTACAATATATAACTAATAATTAGTGCAGCGCTACATATACATAAATATACAAATCAATAATAGTGCATTAGAAATATAACAAAATGGCCGAATAAGTCCTTTTCCTTCAATGGGTAAATACATCAATACCTGAGAAAATCTAACATGCACTATGTTTTGCATTGCATTCTAGTGTGTTAAAGTGCACTGCAATGCATATGCGTTCCCACAGTCAGTTGGGGTGCTATTGATTTTGGGTGGCACAACACTCTGAAATACCTAATGTACGTGAACAAGCACTAACATGGATTACTGCAATTACACCTTGTGCCAAAATCACCATCACCAGATGCTCACCTCCAAAATATGACCTCACATTAATATGCTTGGTCAAAGATATCCTGTGTGGACTCACGAAAAAACCTTTTCAGCTTCCATGGAACGACTTCCAATTTAGCACTCCACCTCATACAAATAAATTAATCATAGTGCTTTATATTTGTAAAATTTTTATTTCAACCTTAAAACATATAAAATTTGCACTCACATGTATTAGGTGCTCGATCGCACCAGATATAAGAGCATGCGATGAGAGAGGGGAATCAGTGGTATATACCGTAGCACTAGAAAAAGCTCTCTATAGCAGCTCGAAAGGTTGTTAGATTTCAAGAAGAGTCCATCAGCTACTCCATTGTCAGCCAAAAAGCCCAGCCACTCCACCCTACCCCTTGCTTTTATTCCCTGGGTGAGTGGCAGGAGGAAGCTGCCAAGCAAACTTAAGGCAAGACCCCAACTTAAATGACCTTTTGTCCCATTACATCTTCTCTACATGGGATATGTACTGGATGTTAAATGAGAATAGCTTATTAATAAAATGTATACAGTGTATAAACGTACATTGTAGCAATGATTATATCCTTGTCCAATTATGTATAAATAAATCAAAGAAGTAATATTTAATGGCAACTGTACAATACGCAAATTAGTTGTAAATCTGTTGACACAATAATCCCCTTTGATGCACATTCACACATTCACCCATTCACTTCATGGTTGCTTAATCTAGTATCATATCTTCCTGGCACAGGGATGCCCATCTACACCACACGTTTATCACAATTTCCCATTCTGCCCTGTTCCCTGCCACTTATTATCATTCATGCCAGCCGTAATTTAACTGCATTCAATGGTAGCACTGGTCTAACTTCCTGTGATGTTTCCATTTCCTATGGCACCCCACTTATGTCACAACCACTTACCGGTTAAATTAGAAAATAAAATGAAATATATGATGCAGTCTAACACTCACTAGAATTACCCACCTGTAACATTCTTATTACCTGTTGATTCTGATAGAAAAACAATGCTGTTTGTGCAGTAAAATCATGCAGCAGCACTATCACTGTCAGACAAGGTAATCTTAGATAGATGCCTAGTTTTAGGTAGACATTAAGAAGGCAACAAACAAATTGAAGCCCAACCCCAGTTAACACTTATAAAGCAGTTATAGTAACAAGCTTTCTTTTTTTCAGCAAAAAAGGTTTAACCCCTATACGCCAGCAGTAAACATATAGTGGCAGAGCAGGTGAGATCCCAGCTGCCAAATATATGTGTCACTGTCTATTTCTGGGGTGTGCTCCATTGGCTCCTCCATAACTATGACCGATCTATAACTGACAGCCCATGGACAACTACTGACTGGCTCTTGATGATGTCAGCATTGTGCAGCCAATCAGAGTGCAGCAAGATTGCGAGCCTTGGCTTTGGGTGCTACAATCCATTTAAAGCACTGACTTCAGCTGGCATAAAAGGAGTTAAACTAGATGAATAAAAGCTGACCATTGACCAGTATAATAGTTTGTCCCAACCCACGTAAATGTCACTTTTACTGCATGTACTGTAAATATAAGGAAAGTATAAATAAAGAAATTAAAAAATGGAATTCATATACTGAATACAATCATTGCAAGTATTACTCATAAAAGTTACCAGCATAGAATATCGTCCTTATAGAGGTCTTTTAATAATTATATCCTGATATTAGCAGTGAGATGAAGGTTCCTCTCTATTAATAATCTTGCCTATTCATATTCCCTTTCAACTTTCTAATGGGCCCCTCTTGGTTACACAAGCAACATGTCCACCGTCAGACATAGGTCAGGCCATGTTGGTGGTAACAATTAATAATTTGTACAATTATTTGCTGTTTTGTTTATGATCTAAATATTTGACAAGATGGCTGATAAGCTAGGTCTTGATCATTTTTCAAAATGCATGCATGGCCAATCATATAAAGATAAGCCTTAGATCAGCCCAAGTTCAGGTCAGCCTTAGCATTCAGTGTTAAGCATATTACCTGTTACACTGGATACTCTTGACACATCTTGTGAGTGAGAATAGCGATTGCGGTTCTGGTTCTTGCGTTTGCCTGTTGCAGATCTTGCTGTCCTTAGGTGAACCTCACTTGCTTTGAAAAAAGCTACCATGAATGGCTGCTTGTCATATGGGCCATCCCTGCCAACCAGACCGGCAGCTCTTGTGTTTACATTCTGACCTAGAGCCAAATGAGAGATGAGTGTATTTGTTATGTAAGGGAACTATAGCATGTATAAATATACACTTATATATATAATTACATCTATTGAATAGTATGCACATACAATATATAACCTGTAGTTAAATGGAAGAAAATTTAAGTATAAGAAGGAAATATGCAGAATAACACAGCAAGAATGATGGTATGTCTTAAAAGGAATTAATTTACATTCCATAATTGTTTTTTTTTATTATTATTATTTAAATAATTTATTATTACATTTTCAAATTACAAATTTATACAAACAAAAAGATAAACACAAATAACAACCTCTAATTTGCTTGTCATAATATCTAATTATTAACCTTAGTCTTAATATTTTTCCCCCACCCACCCCCCCCTCCACTAAACCACATACCCCCCTCCCCCCCCCCCAGCCCCACAAAACCTTTGCTCTGCATCTTTCCTACTTGCTCTGGGGATCCTGATTCAAGAATATATCCACATTATTTCTATATTAATCCCCCATATACTCCAGGATTAATTTTGACCTTTTAAATTCCTCCCATTTTTTCCAACATATATGGAAACTCTCCATCTTATCCTCACTCAAATACATATCTGATCCACCTTGTTTACCCAATCCTTTATTTTTCGTACCTCCTGTTCCATCCAAAACTTGGGTATCAATCCCTTTGCTCCATTCAGATAGTACAATAAACCATATTTTTTATATTTCTTAAACGAAAGCTTAGTACCATGGAATAGGCAAGTCTCTGGGTCTTTTAGAATATCAACCTCCGTTATTTTCTGAATCAAGCATACTATTTTCTCCCAATACTCTTGAATTTTAGGACACTCCCACCAAATGTGACACATTGTACCTCTACCCCCACATCCATGCCAACATAAAGGTGAGTTGTCTCTATTTAATCTGTGTGCTACACTCGGTGTAATATACCATCTTGCCAAACATTTATAATTCATCTCTACCTCCTTCATATTTACATTTTCGTGGATTAAACTACTGTATATATTTTCTTTTGCTTTTCCACATCCAATATTACTCCTATATCCCTTTCTCATTTCTCTATAAATGATATCCTTATATCCGTGGTTATTCCAGTGAGAATCTTATATATTTTTGAAATCCCATGTTTCCCATCTTCCCGTGTGTCTAATGAGTGCTCAAAAGGGTTCCAATCCTCTCTTGTTCTCAATGGCCTTGGAGGCTTCCCTATAAAGTGTTTCAACTGAAAATAACGCCACTCATCCATTCTCGTGAATATTTCCATCTTTTTTTCCAAATCCTTAAGTGAACCTATTTCCTCCCCCACCATTACATCTCTCAACCGTACGTCTTCCTTCTTTATCCACTTCCCAGTGACACTTTCTTTACCTGGTGGAAAAACTCTGTGAACCATAAGGGCATTAACAGTGAATTATATTCCCACCCCTTTTGTTTATGTAAAACATCCCATACTCTTAACACATTAAGTGTGAAACAGCTTGTGCTATCTGCTAATCCTCGGAATTGTGGAGGTAACCATACAGTTCTACCAAGGCTTGTGTGACTTAGTGTATTTTCTATTTTTACCCAACTTTTCCCATGTGAATTATGTGTCCAATCAAAAATTCTTGTCAGTATTACTGAATTATAGTACCTTTTCAAGTCTGGAACTCCCAGACCACCTTTCTCTTTATTTCTACTTAAGATTTTTTTAGCTTATTCTAGGTTTTATTTCTCCATATAAATCTTGTTAACATTTTTTTAATAATTCTAAAATATACTTGTAGTAGTTTAATTGGTATCATTTGGAATTTGTATAGAATTTTTGGAACAATTACCATTTTTATCAAATTTATACGACCTATCCATGACAGAGTTGCCCCACCTAGTTTTCTTAATTCATCCTCAATCTCATTTAATAATGGGATATAATTTGATCTATATAAATTCTTGGAAGATACAGTTAATTTTACACCTAAATATTTTAATTCTTTTTCTCTCCATAAAAAAGGAAATTCCTCCTGTAGCATATTTTTCTTGCTATTTAAAAGATTTATATTTAAAATCTCTGTTTTAGTTGGACTCATTTTTAAATTTGACATCTCCCCATATTCCTTTAATGATTTCATTAAATTTGGCAATGTTATCCTTGGATTTCCCACGTAGAACAACATATCATCTGCATAAGCTGCCACCTTATGCTCTGTATCTCCTATCCTAATACTTTTTATATCTATGTTATTCCTTATTGTAGCCAGCAGAGATTCCGAAGATAGAACGTACAACAGTGGAGACAAAGGACATCCCTGTCTTGTTCCATTTTGCATCCTAAAGTACTCTGATAGTTCCCCATTAACCATGACTGCTGCAGAGGGTTGACTATATAATTTCCTTAACCTTTCTCTCATTCTGTGTCCCATCCCCAATACTTCCAGTGTATCCAACATATAACCTCAATCTACTCTATCAAATGCCTTTTCAGCGTCTATCGAAAGAACCACCGTAGGGATATTCGTGTATCTGCAGCCGGTCACTTAACCACCCAGCGTCCTCCGTTCCCCAGCAATCAGGGACTTTCTGCCCTTCGGCTCCAATTCCTCCCATACACCTCCTGGGAACCGAGGACTTGCGGGACACAGACCGGGTGCAGGAGCACTCCCATGGGATCTGGCAGCAAGCATGTCTCCCTCCTCCTTCCTGGCTATCCGAAGGTCATGACGACCTGTTAGTTGGGCGCTGGGGGAGCCTGGGTTCGGGAGATCTCACAACAATCTCCCGATCAGCGCCATGCACAGGCTCCTCCCCCTCTACATTACATAATTGTATATGAGCTTTTAATTTGGTAAGGCAGCAGTGAAGAGCCAGCCCAGCAGATCTCTCAAATTCCTAAAACTTTTTCACAGTACGTAATCAGCTTATAAGTGATACAGAAAATAGATATGGAATGCAACATAAAACATTTCTTATTTTTCAGCCTTGCCAACAAAAAAAAAAATGGGACCGTACAAAAATCTGTTTCTATTATTTTATTAAAACAGAGATCATGGGCGCATGCCCACCTTCTGAAGAATGACCAACAGCTGAACTTAGCTACGTTTGCACTGAGGAATCCTGTACTAATCCTGCAGTGTTTATATGTTTGCCCCAGGCCAGTACAAGGTACTGTCCAGAATATCCCTAAACTGTTAAGTATATATTTTTGAGTTGGCTCAACCCAATCTGTGGCGGTTATTCCCGATATATTCTAACTAGATGACAAAGGGTAGAATTTCCATTTTATTGTGCAACATCCAGAAGTTAGATAACAAGATAAAACACTCTTTGGTCTTTAGTTATCATAAGAGATATGACTCTTACATTGTCCTTTTACAAGAAACACATTTTTTTTGGTTCTAAAATTATGGTCTTTAAGAGACCACAAATAGCTCATATGTTCCATCTACTCCTCCTATGCTTAACGAGATTGTGACTGACCTTTCAGGTTCATATATCATCCTTATTGTTTCAATAGCCACAGTTCATTATACTATTGTTAATGTTTTTTTATCCCTACACCTTTAAGGTGGATAGATTGAACTCTCTTAGGGAAAAATTACCCACCAGTAGCTAGGTTACATTTATTAATTTCAGGAAGCTTTAACCACTTGCCCTCCTGAGGATTTACCCCCCTTAATGACCAGGCCTCTTTTTGCTGCTTGGCGCTGCACTAATTCAACTGATAATTGCGTGGTCATGCAATGCTGCACCCAAATGAAATTTACGTCCTTTTTTTTCACACAAATAGAGCTTTCTTTCGGTGGTATTTGATCACCTGTGCGCTTTTTATTTTTCACGCTATAAACAAAAAAAGACCAAAAATTTTGAAGAAAAACAATATTTTTTACTTTCAGCTATAAAAAATATATAGTAAACTCAAAGTTGGTTATAAATGTAGGCCAAAATGTATTCTGCTACATGTTTTTGGTAAAAAAAATCCCAATAAGTGTATATTGATTGCTTTGTGCGAAAGTTATAGCGTCTACAAACTATGGTATAGATACTGCAATTTACGCCATTTTTTGCTATGCAGCCCTGCGCTAGTTTAACGGACAATTGTGCGGTCATGCAATTGGTACATAAATGAAATTTACATCCTTTTTTTCCCACAAATTGAGCTTTCTTTTGGTGGTATTTGATCGCCTGTGAGTTTTTTATTTTTTGCTCTATAAAAAAAAAGGATGACAATTTTGAGGGAAAAAAAACAATATTTTGGACTTTTTGCTATAAAACATGTCCAGTAAAAAAAAATGTAAAAATCAAATTTTGTCATAAATTTGTGCCAAAATGCATTCTGCGACATGTCTTTTCTAAAAAAAAAACAATACGTGTAAATTAATTGGTTTACGTGAAAGTTATAGCGTTTACAAATGGCGGTAAAGATACTGGGATTTTTATTATTTTTTATACTAATGGTGGCAATCAGTGACTTATGGCGGCGATCAGCGACTTATGGCAGGACTGCGGGACTGCGGCGGACATTCTGACACTGGGGGGAACTGACTTGGGGTCACTGACATCTCCAGTGACACCAATACAGTGATTAGTGCAAAAAAAAAAAACACTGACACTGTACTAATGGCACTAGGGAGGAAGGGGTTAACTTTTTTATTTACTGAAAGGGTTAACTGTGTGAGGGGAGTGTTTTACTAGGGGGCGGGGGTGTGTACTGCACGGGAACAAGGCTGATCCAGAGAGATAAACTCTTCTCTCTGGATCAGCATGTCAGGAGCTGACAGGGGACTGACAGAAAGCGCGGCTGCAGTGTAAACACTGCAGCCGTCCTCTCTGTCAGTGATTGCCGCTAATCACCGGGACACGGTAGGTAATGACAGGCCGTGACCCGGTTACTGACACCCGCAGACACGATCAGCGGGACAGGTAGGGCGGGCACGTTTTAAAAAGTGGTTTTACCCAGCCGTGCCGACCTGCCACCGTATTTCTACAGTGGCTGGTCGGCAAGAAGTTAATGTAGTCTTGTCTCCAGAAATTGACAGACTATGGGGCTAGCACTCTTGCTACACCCCTTGGAGTGTGTACATACAATTCTAATTTAAGGAACTGAAGTCTAGCGGAAAGTCTAGGTGGCAGAACTCCAGCTGTAGGGAGTATTCCTGTGCCTCTCATGCACACCAGACTATATCTAGAATTGAGCTTGTTTTACCTGTCATGACACACTTACTCTTGTTCAGAATATTAGATACTTTCCTAGAACTATCTCAGATCAAGTAACCCTGCAATTAAGAGTTCAAAAAGCTCATCCTCTGGGAATTCATATATGATGCATGGGTTCTCTTTGGCTAGATGAACCTTTAATCCTATATCAATGAAGGGATACGACAGACCCATACTGGGCTGGGAATCTTGCTGATCCAGGTGTGTTAATGTTTGTTAAGTGGGGTGCCTACAAGGTGGTAGCAAGGGAGGGCTTTTATTGATTCCCCTAAGTCTTTCAGAAAAGCCCTAGTGGAATTCTGTACTTCGGTGGCCAAGGCCTCTACCTTGGTGAAGGCCAAATTTATTTGTTATCCTAAATAAATTTTTCTGTTATCCTAAATATCAGAGATTAAGGGCTGCAGGCTGTACAATCTACTCCTCCAAAAAATGTTGCATTCTACTTATTTGATCTTCGAGTTCGGAGATAGGGCTGGTAAAACATTGGCATAACTTACCAGGACAGAAACGGCACCTAATATTATACTCCAGATAAAAAGTCCAGGAGATGCTAGTTGACAATATCTTGTAAGCCTTAACTGATTTTTCTTTTTCTTTATATAGGTTTACTATCACTTACAGAACTCATAGGATGAGCTGCTGGTCTATTTATCTTCTGTACATCTTCCTAAGCTGACAACTCAGGAGCGGCAAACAAAGGAGCTGATAGAGACCACCAAAACCTTTATGAATCATAAGACCCTGGGAACTAGATGGGCTACCAGCTGAGTGGTACATTAAATTTAAATGATTGCACCTCACCTACTGCGTAATAAAAGTACAGAAGTTTTTTTCCCCATGTCTTTATTGGAGTCATTGGTGGTTTTTGTCCCTAAAATGATCAAGGACCATCTGTATTGTGATATCATTCACGTCAATATCACTAATTATTAGGAAATTTAATTATGCCATTCCCTCACTGATTTCTCCAGATCTAACTGGATTCATTCCAGGCATATCAACTGGCTCTAATAGGAGACAACTAATCACTAATTTGCAAGTCATTTGCAACACGAAAGTCATAGACTAGTAGTGTCTTTTGACATCCACAAGGTCTTTGACAAAATGCAATTGCCTTATCTACCTCATCTATTTACGATACTGGAAAAATTCAGCTTCAGACTGAAGTTTGTAGGATGGATTAGGCTGCTGCCCACTACACATTTAGCTAGGATTAGGGTAAATGGTAATACATCCATTTCTAACTCCAGAAATTACAAAGCACCTCATTCACTCCCTCATTATATCACGACTTGACTACTGTAACTCCCTCCTTGCCGGCCTACCTCAACACAGGCTATCCCCGCTTCAGTCTATCCTGAATTCTGCGGCCAGACTCATCCACCTTACTAACCACTCAATATCCGCCACCCCCCTCTACCAATCCCTCCACTGGCTTCCGATTGCCCAACGCATAAAATTCTAATTATTAACATTGACGTACAAAGCTGTTCATAACACTGCCCCCAACTACATCACCGACTTGATATCCATCTACCACTCAAAATGCACTCTCCGCTCCTCACAAGACCTCCTACTCTCTAGTTCCGTGGTCTCCTCCTCCCATGCGCGTCTCCA
Organism: Staurois parvus; assembly: GCF_062004578.1. Classification (NCBI taxonomy): domain Eukaryota; kingdom Metazoa; phylum Chordata; class Amphibia; order Anura; family Ranidae; genus Staurois; species Staurois parvus. Next base: position 893,869 of record NW_028318715.1, on the reverse strand, counting down.
GGACTTCTCCAGGACTTCCCCCATCCTCTGGAACTCACTACCCCAATCCATCAGACTCTCACCTACCCTCCTCACCTTTAGGCGCACCCTGAAAACCCATCTCTTCAGAGAAGCCTACTCCGCCCTCACCTAATTGCCCATCTCCTTCGCTCTTCCCACCACTCCATCCCCCATAGCTATTTCCTCCTGTATCACCATCCCCTCCCTCCTAGATTGTAAGCTCCAAGGAGCAGGGCCCTCGAAACCCTTGTGTATTGTATTGTTACTGTGCTGTCTCGTGTACTGTCTCCCATTATAATGTACAGCGCTCAGCAAACTGTTGGCGCTATATAAATACTGTATAATAATAATAATAATGGTAACATCTCTGACACACTTTAGATATTTAAGGGCACGAGATAGGGATGTACTTTGTCACCCCTTCTCTTTGCCTTGGTCAGAGAGCCTTTGGCCAAGCTTTTTACACTCTTGTTGCTCTATCCCAGGGTGCTTAGTTGGATGTCTGGAGAAAAAAAGTCCTTCTACACCAGTGGTTCTCAACCTTCCTAATGCCGCGACCCTTTAATACAATTCCTCATGTTGTGGTGACCCCAACCATAAAACTATTTTCGTTGCTACTTCATAACTGCAGCAGCTCTTCTCATTCCTGCCATACAAGGTGTCACACCTCCCCCATCCCCACCACACAGAGCTGCCAGCTCTCTTCACACATGGCCCGCTCTCACCTCCTCACTGACGCCATCTTGGATCCGCTCTCCCCCCTCCTCCACCCAGTCCCCAGCTAGCCGGCTCCCTGACAGAGGCCACTCCCAATCTTAGGACGTCAAAACTTCTTCACTGGCGCTTCCCGTTGACACGTCACCTCGTCTGGTTGGTCAAGTTCTAGTCCGCCCTGCATTTAGAGCTGGGGATGATGTCGCTGCTCAGCGATGATTGGGGGAGCAGTGCAGACAATGGGAGGGGTGGATGTTATGGGAGATGATAGGCTGGGGCAGAGAAGTCAGGTCTCATCACTGCTGACTGTTCTCTTACTCGTATGTGGGCGTATCTGCATGGGGGCGGACCCACCTGGAGATAGAGGAGCGGTGTCTCAGTTCCTAAGACCATCGGAAATATATTTTTTCCGATGGTCTTAGGCGACCCCTGTGAAAGGGTCCCCAAAGGGGTTCGCGACCCACAGGTTGAGAACCGCTGTTCTACACAGACATTATTATTTTTTATTATTATACAGGATTTATATAGCACCAACAGTTTGCAATACAGCAACAATACAGTTCAATACGAAAGGGAAAGGAGGGCCCTGCTCCTTGGAGCTTACAATCTAGGAGATAAAAATAATAATAATAAATATATATATATATACATATATATATATATATATATATAAACACACACACTATATAATTATATTATATTTTATGTCACTTCCTCTATGTTTTCCTGATTTCCCCTGTGTGGTTCTTACCTCCTTTCTGTGTGGCTCAAACCCTCCTAGATTATCACTGGAAACACTGCAACTTCCAGTGAATAAGGGAGTGAATAAGTGTGGGCTAGCACTACAATACTTATATTTATACTACGTAGCATTAAAATGTACAAATATTTATTGGTGCTCGTGCCCACAAGCTAATAAATTAGTCTCAACAGTGGAGGATGCTATACTTACATCCTTTGAGACCATGAGTAATGTTTCACAGGTGATATCTCTCATACTCAGGAGTGGAAATACTAAACATGTACCTTACTCTGCAACACTGGTGTCTCCAATGATACTTATTTCACTCAATCTAAAGTTTATTCTTGGAATACTCCTCTATGGTGCAATCCTCAGCTTCCAGAACTATCTAGCCTCTCTGGAGAAACCTGTTGGATGGGATTCAGAATTAAATATCTTCACCAGCTTTACTCAGGAACTAATTTTAAATATTTTGGAGTTTTTTTGCTGGGAATACCAGATCCCCAGGACATGGTTTTCCTGATATATGAACTTTGACATGCAATGACAGCCTAAATTGGGGTTAGCAGATGTTATATTACAACCATAAGCCTTTGAGAAAATGCTGATGACTTCTGAACATACAAAATAATTTCCACCTGCTACTCAATTCTGATGTCCCTGAAATCTAGTAAACTTGATAAACTATTTAATAAATGGGAATTAGATATCCCTAATATTTAGGCAGAAGATTTTTAACAACTTTTCATCCAGGGACAAGCTGATTCCACTACAATTTTTACACCAAAACAATTTTATGAAACCGATCCCATCATCCTCTTTCTTTAGGTGCTCAAACGAGGGGGCAGTATTTCTTCATTTGATGTATGAGACCTCTAAGCGATTAAACTATTTTGGTCACAATGATTTAGTACTCCCAATATTTGCAATCTCTTTTGGCATATTCTAAGCCCTCAATTTACCAAATGACTACAATTTCTCTATGCCTCTTCCATAGCAAGAGTTTGTTTCAATGGGTGGATACAAGGTTTTTCCACTCCCCAGGGACACTAAGCAGGAATATCCTTTCTCCCCTACTGTACTCTATTGCAGTAGAGCATCTGGCTGCCCGAATCAGGGAACATTCCTATATTAATGCAGTTATTAACATGTTGAAATAAGTTGAATTTTTTACAGACAATATGATTTTATAATTAGAGAACTCAGACCTTTCACTTAATACTGTTCTCATGTTTATTACTGATTTTTATTCAGGGCTTAAACGGTAACTTGTCAAAATCACAAATTTCGCCTACTGATTGTTTCTCTGTTACTAGTAATCAGGTAATCTCACTTCTGTTTTGCAGGACTGGTATAATTAGATATCCTGGTATTGACATTTCCAGGGAACTCAGGATTTTATCTGTAGATCTGTGAACCCCTGCTTACTACTATTGCAACTAAGATTGGCATATGGAAATAATTTGTCTATTTCCCATTTATTGTGTTTACATATTCTAATACAGCTGCTCCATAAAATTTTCTTAAAATATTTCACAAAATATCTATGTCTTTATACATCTATCCATAATAACAATAACTATATACATCTGTCGCAATTAGTTAATTTACTTGAATGACATAGAACTGTGAACACCAAACCAAATGTAATCCCCTTTAACAAGTTCAGGAAAAAATGTACAATTATGCAGTCACTTCAAAATATAAATGTAGTCACTTTATATGTGCAATCTGATGTATCCAAGATTCATTCTCATTGGCGGTCAAACCCATCTTACTCTTCCACCACAAGTCATGATCCCTTCACCTAAATTTGAAACTGCACTCACCAGCTCCTTTGATTTCAATAATGGAAGGGCAGTCATGCTTTATATGAATATAACTCCACAAAGCTGCAAACCATCACTCCTTCCCCTTATCTCCTCTCTCATGCCACCAAACGTGATTGGTGTCTGCTCTTGACATAGGCTTTTTACTCTGATTCCAACATCATGTGTTTTGTCATCAGTTAAATGAAATCAAGTACATAGTATAAAATCATTATAAATGTAATAAAATATCTGTATAAAATATTGCACTCACATATTATAAGTGCTCATTAGCAATATATAAGACAACCCAAATCAGCAGATGTTTTCAAATATATCGACCTTGAACCTAAACCTTGATTTACCTTCCCCATCCCCCTCTATGTATATACTGTAGTTGTGAAATTTTGTAATAAAGACCTATTGATTCAACATGATTAAAAAAAACATTCAAAAGAAAAAAATCCAAATAATGAATATAAAAGTCAGTATAAAATCTATATATACATACATATGTATACTTGTGACAATCTTTTTTGTGATACATACCTGTGATTTTTATAATATATAATCTATTATACATCACTAATAAAGCATTTAATGTCTATCTCTATATTTAATCCCTTAGGGTACAGGCAATTTATTTCAATTATCCAGATTATTTCTTTTTCGAGGAGACTTGTTAAAGGGGATTTCATTTGGTTCGGAGCCTTCGCAGTTGTATGTGTTTCACCTAAATTAAAGTATAACTAAAGGCATTTTTTTAGTTTTGGATAGAGTGGAGATGGATTAGAGCCTCTGTCAGGTTTTTATTGCTGTCTGTGTCTGTATGTCACCCTATTTGTCATGTTTACTGCTATCATTGAAAGTGAAAGTAAAAGGAAAACACAAATTTTGGGTTGACACTAAAACTGGCATAGAAGGAGGATCTTCCAATGAGGACACTAGTTCTGGTAACCCTGGTGACACCCTAGGATTCCCTCACTTTGCAGGAATTTTCTCTCACTTCCTGTTTTGACTATGGGACAGAAAGTGAAGGGAAATCTCTCCAAAGGGACACAGATGGCAAAAAACGGACAGGGGTTATAACTGTCTCTTACTCTAACCAAAACAAAAAATATTTGTCTTTAGGTCTACATTAACACTTTCTTTAAGATAGTTTATAGTTATTATTGCATACCTCCCAGTTTTTTGAGATGGGAACAAGGGACACCTTTCAGCAAATGTATGTAGGCATAGGGCACACCCCCTGCCATGCCCTTTTAATGGAGAATTATACAAAAAAAGATTAGTTAAACCCACAAATGCTTTTTTTTTTTACAACTACTATTCCTTTATACTGACTTTTGAACTTCACAAATGCAACCATTTAGAAACTGGATGAAAGGTTTAGCTCAGTGAAACACTTTTTGAAAGATAAATAATGCATTTTATATACAACTATATAGATCAGATCAGAATGAGGGACAAATGAGGAGGAAAGAAGGACAGAGTGACTTTGTTCCAAATCAGGGACAATGCCTAGAAATCAGGGACAGTTGGGAGGTATGTTATTGTTATTAGTGATGATGATGTATAATAACAAGTAGCACTGCATCTTTACATATATAAATATGATTGGCATATAGTTTAAGCTCCCATGGGATTAGTTAACAATGTTAAAATGATTCTTCTTCCCAAAATTCTTTATGTTCTTTGTCACTCACCAGTTTGCCCCTGAAAATTTTTCAAGTGTTAGAATCCCTACTTAAATTTTTTATCTGGGGTTCCAGCAGATACAAATTGAACCAGTCCACTTTGAAACATTAAGGATTTGGGAGGCCTGGTCCTGCCAGACCAGACTTCAATTTATACTACTTGGCTTCGCAGACTTCTCATATTTTCCATTGGCACAATTCCAAAGCCCCCTGGTTCATGTACCTTATGACCCCCGACAGTACTACCCCTCCCCTAGATCCTCTTGCTATTATTAATTGCAGCTTCAAAGGTTAACCGCACAGGTCTACAGTCTTCCAACCTGATGTTTACTCAGTGTTTCAAAACTTGGGACACAGCTATGGGGGTTAACAGTCACACTAAGCACTGGCAGATCTGAACTGATAGGGAACTCAAATCCTTTTTGGATCTAAAATAAGAATGTAATTTACCAAATGTTATAGTTTTCTGATACCTTTAGCTTAGATATGCGATCACCGGTCAATTTGGACCTGTATACTTGCAGATAATTGTTTGACAGTCACTATGGTTAGAGGTTTTCCCAAACAAACTATTTCTGAATTCTAAGCAACCTTCTAGGACCCCAGGATTATAATAAAAATGTTTTGTGGTAAGCTGATTGAGGTCCTATTGATGGTGAGATTTTAGAAGAGGTATTAACCAGTCACCAGGGGCGGACTCACCATTTAGGCACTTGGGCACTGCCCGAGGGCCCAGGGTCAGTAGGGGGCCCCATGAGATGCCCCTGGTACCTTTCATATGCTTTTTTGGGTGTGGTTTGAGTGTGGGAGAGGACACAGGGGCCCCATTATTTCCTATTGCCCGGGGGCCCCATGAGTTGTCAGTCCACCCCTGCCAGTCACCAATTAATCTCCTTGAAATTTACTGATAAGCTCACTCATCTATTTAAACTTCATCACACCTTTGTCACCAACTCAGTTACCAAGATACAAACTCTTTTATATACAGTATCAAGCGGCCTATGGCTCCTTTTTCCACCAGCCCAGGTCATGCCCACAAATACAGGCTTATTGAAAACAAATAATAATTATTGCATGACATCATGGGTACAACTAGAACCTCGGTTATGCCTGCTGGATCCTCTTGAATCTTTAGAATGAAATATTTACTTGTGCACCTTTGCATGAGGTATTGGCCAAGAAACTGATAGCTAAGGTGTGGATTCAAGCCTACTTCACAACAACTGGCTCCTGCTGCTGTGTGAGCCAATGAGGAGAAAGAGGCCTGGGAGACTATGCACATCACTGGATCAAGATGGGATTCAGGTAAGTATGAGGATAGAGGGGCTGAGGCGGGAGCAACGCCTGGAAGGTTTTTTTTACTTTAATGCAATGAATGCATTAATGTGAAACACCTTCTGCCTTTAGAACCACTTTAAGTATTTCACAACAGTAAGAACAACCAAAAAACAGCCAAAAAAATGATAAAAAACTAAGAGGGATGCATACTGCATTTTGTAAATCATCCACAATACACTGATGACATGTTTGCTCTGTGAGGCTGAATGAGGGAGATATACATGTGTATGGCAGCTAGTCTTAGTCTTTAAAAAAGCCTTCTATCCTAAAATAAAGACAGATCTTTGCCCTTTTGTCCAGCTGGTGACAGTGTCACTAAATGAGACCTCAACAAGTTTGTTAATGTCTATGGATGAAGAAGAAAAGAATCCAGTCTGCCAGAATGATCAGCCAAGGGTGCCTCACCCTACCCATAGGCATAAAGACGTTAACGTATATGTAAACCCTCACCTTATAAAACAACCCATGCAGTGTACAATAGAAATGAAAGGGAACACATTTATGTATAGATATAAAAAACATTATAAATACATGTTTCCCCTTTTTTTCACACTCCCTGTGTTCTCAGCTATACAAGGAGAGCTACAGGAGAAGAAACAGCAGCACACTGATCTTCCCAAAAAATGGATGTGCAGGGGGTGGCGTTGGGGGCCTGTCAGGTGAAGTCTGATGATTGGAGGAGAGCAGGTTCAGTTCCCAGCACAGATAGAAAACTGACCACACTGTGCTCTTGTGGTAGGTTTTAATAGGAAAACAGAGGGACTAATAGGAACATCTGGGATTTAACATAAAGGAAACAATACAAAGAGAACAGGATAATATTTCTTTTAAGTACATGGTACAGCAGTCACATATCAGGAATATGAAGTGTTGGGTTTACATATTCTTTAAGCATCAGTGTAATACAATGAGGACCATCCTGGGTCTTGGGTACCTTTTAAAAGCTACATTGTGTTTTTGTGAGCCTAAAGCTGAAATCCAGCCATGGTATATTTTTTCCAGCTTGGACCACTGACACCAGACCTGGACGATGCCCTTGGAAGCTGGAAATCAATGCAGTAGACAATGCTTCTTCAGTGACTTCCACTTTCTTTTCATCCCATGCTAACACATTCTCTGGAGGTCGACCGCTCAACACAAACACTGAAAACATCCAGAGAATGTTTTGCATTTTCTGAATGAATGCAAAGTGTTTTCTGATTGGACAAAGTGGAGAGGTGAGGCAAGGTGGTGAGAGCTGAGCAGAGCTGGGTGACAGTTGCTTGAACAAGGGCCATCATGGCAACATCACCAGAAATTCTTTTAATAAAGGCTGGAAATTTACAAAGATTGAAAGCAGTTTAGAAATTACACAAACATGTCAAGGCTTATATTAGATTTTAGTGATTGGGCTTATATACAGTTTAAAATGGAACTTCACTCGCTCAATTGACATTGACCATTTTTTATCAATGTGTTTGCTTCTTCTCCAGGTGGGTCCGCTACACAGTCCCTTCACCTCCTGTGTATTCAGGTGTAAGCACCACTCATCCACATCCATGGGAGCAAGAAAACACGGTCAACGCGTTTCACTCTGCAGCACAATGACAGTGTTTCCTTTCTTCCACAGTGTCTAATGTTGCTGTCAGTGGCGGACTGACCATTCGGGCACTCGAGCACTGCCCGAGAGCCTGGGGTCAGTAGAGGGCCCCACGAGATGCCCCTGGTACCTTTCATAGGCTTTTTTGGGTGTGGTTTGAATGTGGGTGAGGACACAGGGGCCCCATGATCCCCTATTGCCTGGGGGCCCCATGAGTTGTCAGTCCGCCCCTGGTTGCTGTATACGGCGTTTTAAAGATTACCAATAAAGTGGATGCGCTTTTCAACTGTGCAGCCCTTTGAATCCTATTGCATTTGTTCCACGTGGCTATTTTTAATCCACATGCTTCTAGGATTAGTAAATAGATAGGAAGGTATATTGTATTTACTTTTTTTTAGACTTTTTTTTGTACATTTCTTCAGTCACTTCCTTGTTTCTAGGCCTAAGCAAATGATGCATTATATCCCAGAAGTCTTCGGGGGGGAGGGGTTTTCTCAGCTAAGCACATCCTCTTGCCTGCATGCCTGAGCTTAGGGCAGATGGATTCAAGAAAGTAAATACAACATGAATTATCACTCAAGATAGCCAGAAATGCTAGGGAGTGTTTAGTAACGGGATTTCTCAGAAAAACAAAGCATGGGGACATTGATGAATGGGGGAGTTTACTTTCAATATTCAACATGAATTAAATGGTGTTTTTGGTTTGTGGTGCTCAGATGCAGTGTAGTTCTGCTTCATGCACTATATAATTAATTACAACATGTTAACTTTAGCCAAAGAATGCTGCCAAGGAGCTGAAACATTGTTAAAAGCATCTTTTGTAAAAAGTAGAAAAGGGGGGGGGGGTTTACATTTAAATACAAGCTGACTTTCAAAGCCATTTTCAAACTAGATTTTTTGTGTAAGATGTTCAATATAGTTCCATACATTTACCAGCCAGGTAACAAAATATATATTATGTATTGCTCTTGCTACAACTTTGCTGTATTTTCTTAATTCTTTGATTATTTATTTTCCATTTTGATATGTAATTTAAATGTCTGATCTAAGAAAACGGACATTTCATTATGACTGTGGCTACACTTTTTGTATTAGGAAATGATTGGATGATATCAGAAAAGTGTTGCCAAGAAAAAGGGTAGACCTGTGCTTTTAATTATGATCTGCCTATGTAGTAATATGGAAAGGACTCCCTCCTTCATTTACCTTGTACATATAACAGTGAGATTCCATTTCATTCACCTTTACTATGTTTGGCATACTGAAGCTCAGCCATTTTTATGCTCTTCTGGTACAGAATTATTGTATTTTATACTATACAATATTTTGTCAGCAGGCACAGCTACCCAGTGTGATTGCTAGCTGCCCAATTTCTCAGGAGTTTACGTGTTAGTTGAGATAAAACACTTCATATTATACCATGTCAAATATTTGTTTTGGGTCTTTAAAAGGTAATTATGCCTATATTACATCATTACCAGTTCACATGTTCCTAATTAGCATCCAAGTTTTTTTTTTTTACCAGTCATGACCTACCATCTCTGGTTTCCACACTAAGCTGTAGTCCAAGGTTGCGCCGTGGATTCATTACCCATAAGTTGCTGGTTGCAGTGATGTCGAATTCCAGCCAACCTTCCTCAGAAGCCCACACTGTCTGAGTATCCAGGAGGAAAAAATCAGATTCTCTGCGTGAACAAAACAAGATCATCTTAGTATAGAGTTTTAAAACAAGCTAAAAACAGAGGCATATACCGCCCGTCTCAAGATAACCCCCCTTCGCCACACACACACACACACACACACACACACACACATACACACACACATATATATATATATATATATATATATATATATATATATACAGTGGGGCAAAAAAGTATTTAGTCAGCCACCAATTGTGCAAGTTCTCCCACTTACAAAGATGAGAGAGGCCTGTAATTGGCATCATAGGTAGACCTCAACTATGAGAGACAAAAAACAAATCCAGACAATCACATTGGCTGATTTGAAAAGAATTTATTTGCAAATTATGGTGGAAAATAAGTATTTGGTCACCTACAAACAAGCAAGATTTCTGGCTCTCACAGACCTGTACCTTCTTCTTTAAGAGGCTCCTCTGTCCTGCACTCATTACCTGTATCAATGGCACCTGTTTGAACTTGTTATCAGTATAAAAGACACCTGTCCACAACCTCAAACAGTCACACTCCAAACTCCACTATGGTGAAGACCAAAGAGCTGTCGAAGGACACCAGAAATAAAATTGTAGACCTGCACCAGGCTGGGAAGACTGAATCTGCAATAGGCAAGCAGCTTGGTGTGAACAAATCAACTGTGGGAGCAATAATTAGAAAATGGAAGACATACAAGACCACTGATAATCTCCCTCGATCTGGAGCTGCACGCAAGATCTCACCCCGTGGGGTCAAAATGATCACAAGAACGGTGAGCAAAAATCCCAGGACCACATGGGGGGACCTAGTGAATGACCTGCAGAGAGCTGGGACCAACGTAACAAAGGCTACCATCAGTAACACACTACGCTGCCAAGGACTCAGATCCTTCAGTGCCAGACGTGTCCCCCTGCTTAAGCCAGTACATGTCTGGGCCCGTCTGAAGCTTGCTAGAGAGCATTTGGATGATCCAGAAGAGGATTGGGAGAATGTCATATGGTCAGATGAAACCAAAATAGAACTGTTTGATAGAAACACAACTCGTCATGTTTGGAGGAGAGAGAATGCTGAGTTGCATCCAAAGACCTACTGTGAAGCATGGGGGTGGCAACATCATGCTTGGGGCTGTTTCTCCGCAAAGGGACCAGGACGACTGATCCATGTACAGAACAGAATGAATGGGGCCATGTATCGTGAGATTTTGAGTGCAAACCTCCTTCCATCAGCAAGGGCATTGAAGATGAAACGTGGCTGGGTCTTCCAACATGACAATGATCCCAAACATAGCGCCCGGGCAACGAAGGAGTGGCTTCGTAAGAAGCATTTCAAGGTCCTGGAGTGGCCTAGCCAGTCCCCAGATCTCAACCCCATAGAAAACCTTTGGAGGGAGTTGAAAGTCCGTGTTGCCCAGCGACAGCCCCAAAACATCACTGCTCTGCTCTAGAGGAGATCTGCATGGAGGAATGGGCCAACATACCAGCAACAGTGTGTGCCAACCTTGTGAAGACTTACAGGAAACGTCTGACCTCTGTCATTGCCAACAAAGGATATATAACAAAGTATTGACATGAACTTTTCATATTCACCAAATACTTATTTTCCACCATAATTTGCAAATAAATTCTTTCCAGATCAGCCAATGTGATTGTCTGGATTTGTTTTCTCATTTTGTCTCTCATAGTTGAGGTCTGCCTATGATGCCAATTACAGGCCTCTCTCATCTTTGTAAGTGGGAGAACTTGCACAATTGGTGGATGACTAAATACTTTTTGCCCCACTGTATATATATATATATAGGCATACCTCGGTTTACAAACGTCTCGGTTAACGTAATTTTTGGTTTACAAATGAAAATCCATTGAAAATAATGACTCAGTTTATGAATTTTTTTAGCACTACAAACGGATTAATTGGTTTTCAAATCATTTACAATTTTTTTAAAATCATGTCCCTGTACAGAACTATGCCTTTAATGTGCACTTTATAAAGATATTTGAACAGATAAGACTTTTTTTTTACTTTTTCTGACCTCCGGAATGGATTAATTGGTTTTTAATGCATTTACACATTTTTTTTTAATCATGTCCCTTTATGCCTTTAAAGTGCACTTCATAAAGAGTTTGAACAGATAAGACTTTTTTTTACTTTTTTCTGACCTCCGGAATGGATTAATTAGTTTTCAATGCATTTACAATTTTTTTTTTTAATCATGTCCCTTTATGCCTTTAAAGTGTACTTTATAAAGAGTTTTGAACAGATAAAACTTTTTGTTACTATTTTCTGACCCCAGGAACGGATTAATTGGTTTTCATGCATTTCCGAATTAATTTTTAATCATGTCCCTGTACAGTATTTATGACTTTAAAGTGTACTTTAAAAAGAGTATTGAACAGATAAAACTTTTTTTCTGACCTCCGGAACAGATTAATTGGTTTTCAATGCATTTACAAATTTTTTTTAATCAGGCCCTTTTATACCTTTATGCCTTTAAAGTGCACTTTATAAAAAGTTTTGAACAGATAAAATACTTTTTTTCACTTTTATCTGACCTCCAGAACAGATCAATTGTTTTTTAATGCATTCCTATGGGAAACCGAGTTTAGGTTTATGAATTTTTTGCAATACGAAAAGTCCCGCAGAACTAATTAAATTCGTAAACCGAGGTACGCCTGTATATATAAAGGTACATACAAGATGTACAGCAAACCTCTCACTCCAACTTCAGAGCCCTGAGCTAGAATCCATCCACAGTTACAATATACAAAATGAAACAAAGTATCCACAGTTCTTCATTTTAATTGAGCCATAAAAAGTAATAATGCTTCAAAATAGACAACAAAACTGCACCATTTTTGGGTCCATTGATTCAACCCTATTGTCTGACATCAACCACCTTACACAAATCAATTTAACTATATGCTATCTGGAACTGACACTAATTCTTTAACATTAACTCTTCACATGATCCTTCTGCACTGCTTATAAGTCATAGAGTGGATCAGGATTACATATTCCTTTACATTTACTTGTGTTCAAGTCATAAATCCACCTTACTTTCCCTCTTCTTTAATATCGATTCCTTATCTCCACCTCTCCTTAGTTTGGGAATATGATCGTTGGACATGCACCTTATTTAAGAGGCCATGTGACCCTTCTCTGTATCTCTACTGGCATATTAATGTCTCACAATATGGTCCTCATGATTATGCCATTAGAAATAGTAAGACACTTTATTGAGAAGGGTCTCCCAAATCTATATATCGTTTGGTTTATAAAATTTCCCAATATGCGTTTATTCCAGCTGGGTACATCTCTATTCCTACGACAGGACAAGACTAACTCTTCCCAATGTTTAATATTATTATCATCCTTTACCAAAGTTAGCTTTCTCCTTCTCTAAATGTTCCTATAGTCACTCAAAAGGGGAAGTTCCACTATAAGACCTCCTCCCTCACTCCTGTTTAACATTTGGCACATTTGTTTTGGGGGGGGGGGGAGCGAGTACCTGGTTTTGAAAGGTGCCTGCACCTACTACTGCTCAAGTCATCTAGGCTCCTCCCCCATCCCTGCCCGCAGTCTTCTGGGACACTTCACAGGTCCCAGAAGACTGTGGGACCATTCGCAAACATGCTTAGTGGGCAGCTGGCTGTGAAGGTGAGTACCCACAGTTAAGATGTCGGTACCAGGCACCGAAGGCTGGTAGAAAAAATGGCTCGGTGAGCACAGTGCTGGATCCTGGGGCAGGTGAGTGTCTGTTTAGGAAAACTTAGCAGCTACAGTTTTTGTAGCTCCTGATTTTTAATTTTCAGAAATATGACTGGTGCTCCTCTACAGGAGGAGGCCTGGGCTACAGAGGAGGTCTGGTGCTAAAATCACGTCCCATGATCTGATGTTCGCAGTGATATCGAACATGTGTGGGGCGATCCTCTTTGTATAATAAAGTAATAAAATTTATCATCTAAAGCCAGATTCCCTAGTCCAGATTATCTTCTTAAAATACCTAAATATTTAATCCTAGCAAATGAAATAAAACAAGAAACAAAAAAAAAACACACTCTGATGTAAACCCAAAATATATACTTGTACTTACCTTTCTCCAAATCCTCTCTGACATGCTCCAAAAACACATTACATCCTTCTTACTGGCAGAAAAATATTATATGTACCCCCTACAGGAATATTATGCTGTTGTAATTTCCTTAACCGTGCAGGAACTCAATTATGAAATGTTTGAAATAGATTTTTCCACATGGCACATCCTATATGTATCAAGGTCCTCACTGCTCTTCCTTGCTAGAAACATATATACAATAAATATTTCTTTTGCTAGTAAGTTTATGCTGTAACACCTTTTTATGAGCATGCGTCTGTATGACTACAATTATATGTGGTGCTTTCTACAGAACACATACTACTACAAAAGATTTCACTGTCACTCAATGAAGAGTGCTGTTTGCCACTTGCAGAAATCTACAGCAAAAACTAAAGTCAAAATAGCAACAGTATAAACAGACTTTTATAAATAAATATATATATATATACATATATATATATATATATATATATATATATATAGAGAGAGAGAGAGAGAGAGAGAGTCATGACCAAAAAAATTGGTACCCCTGCATTCTGTCAGGTTATACACTACTTCGCTCAGAAAATTGTTGCAATTACAATTATTTAGGCATTCACGTGTATTTCTTTTGTTTGTATTGGTATGACACAAAAAAGTGGAGAAACAAAAAGCCAGATCTGACACATTCCGCACAAAACCCAAAAAAATGGACTGGACAAAATTATTGGCACCCTCAATTTAACACCTTCCCGCCCAGCCTATAGCAGATTGACAGCCGGGCCTCCTTCTGACTGGGCATTATATGACATCCTGTCAGAAGGAACCACTCACAGGGCCGTGGGGCCACACAGAGACGTGATCTGTCACCGGGTGTGTCCCGTGGACATATCACTACACTGGCTCATTGCCAGTCTCATGTGACCGCTGTGACCAATCATAGCAGATCACATGACAATTGTATACAATGGATGGCTTCCTGTGTTGTTATCTGTGATTGGTCAAAGCACTCACATGGTACAGACAGGGCCAATCACAGCCTATCTGTATCATGTTATGAGCTTTGCCCAATCACAGCTAATCACAACAAAAGACTGAATTAATCAGTTTCATTCAGTAACAATGATTGCAAATATCAATGAAATACATTGGTGTTAGCAATCATAATATGTAAAAAAAAATCCTGATCACTTATCCAGAGTAGTCTAATTTTACTATGGTAACATTGTATTGCTTTGGTCACAGTGTGTTGAAAAAAAAAGTAAAACAAAGAAAAAATAATGTAATAAAAAAATAATAGAAAATTTAGAAAAAAAAAATTAAAGTAATATTATTATTTTTATTTGTTTTACATACTGAACACCAGTCAGTGTCCCTGAGCACCGCCACACCAGTTATATAATAACACTGTACTGGACTGGTGACAATATGTTAAAAAATTTAATTTATTTTTTAAAATTTCTAAATTTTCCCAAACATTGTAACAAAAAAATACTAAATATTATACACTAATTTGTGGTATTTTCACCAAAGAAATGTAGCAGAATGCATTTTGAACTAAATTTATGAAGAAATGTTAGTTATTTGCAACATATTATAACAGAAACGAAAAATAACGCATTTGTTTTTGCAAAAGATTTGTTTTTTTTTTATTTAGCAAAAAATAAAATATCAGTGGTGATTAAATACCACCAAAAGAAAGTGAAAAAAATGCTAAAAATTGTTCATTCTGTTATTCTGAAGGGAATATCCGTTTGTGTCAATGTACAAAGCAAATGTGACTAGGAGTGACTCATAATTATCAATCAGCTGCTGCACTTGCAGGAAAGAGACAGGGTCTGCATCTCTTTATATGCAATTTTCCCTTTGGGAGTATCTCATCAAAAATTTAATTTTTATTGCAGAGGATGTGAGGATGCCCAAAATCTAACTTGTATCTTAGTGCAGACTTCTGAGAACATCAGTAAGCCAATCACATAAACAGGAAATTACATTTCTTGGGGGGAAAATTTCATAATTTGCTATTTTTTCCCACGAAATTGGAGTTACCCTTTAGGTACTTAGGATAACTGTCTCAGAAGTATATGGGATAGGTATGTATATGGTAAATATTAAAGGAGCCTAAAATAATGACTTCCAACTGTGTCCATGTTTAAGTCAGTAGACAGAAGTGATGTTTCTGTGGTTTTTTTTGCAAACACAACAACAAGCGCTGTTTTTCTGACACCTAATTCTTTGTAGAGTTTCTGTTTCTCCGTGCCACCATCATTCAGGGTCTGGCGGTCACTTACTGATCACTCTGCTGTTAATGCATGAGATTGTCAATTGCAAGGAGACTATTCTGACATGACATCCCAAGAAGTGGCAAGTGGTAAGGACTATATAATTCTCACCTTGACAAGGAAGAAGGACGCGGGAATGAGAAAAGGATTCAGCTTTACAAAAAAAAAAAATACATGCGATTATATAACAAGGTGAAGGGAAGGGAGGAAGCAAATTTGAGGAAATAAATTTTTTGGGTGAAGGTCTGCTTTAAGATAAAGGACTAGATTGGGCAATATATAAAGTTTCTAAACTTCTGTATTTATTTCTGTTATGTAGTCTGGCGGCACAGCAAATAAGTACAGTTTACAACCAGCACCTTTATATAACATTCAAAATTCCGTACTTTGTCATATTCAATATAAAATCGATCATGACCATAAATTATAAACCACTGTGATGCTGAAAGGAAATTCAAAGTCAAATTAGCACAAAGCAGCTACTTATAACCTTATCATATACTAAAATAAACCAAAAACAAGCAGGGCTTCCATTAATTGTCCATTATGTGCAATGAGTGTAAAAGTGAAACCTGTAAAATACACAAACATAGTCCCTATAAAGTATAACTGTTCCAGTTGTAGGAGAGCTACAGGTTCAAGTCTGGTCACAGCCACAGGGATTTTTGGTGGCTTATACAATACTGTTATGTATAACCAGACCTGAACCTGTAGCTCTTCTACAACTTGTGTCTATATCCCCCATATTGGCCCAATAAACACTGCAGCATTTGCATTTTGCAGACCAGAGTAAGGATTACTTTGACACAGTTGTCCAGCTTAAACATATATTGCAATGTATGTGATCAAAAAATCCATGTTTTTGGGAAAAAAATGCTGGAAAAGGTGTATAGCAAGGTGCAGAGGGCCCATTCAGAATTTTTAAAGAAAAACAGGGTATAGAGAATTATGGCCCAAATAGGAAGGATGGGGAAATGGGCTACCAACAGATTTGCCTCTTTATTGGATTATAATGACAATATTCTGTATAATCACCAGCCTGTCCTTACTTCCCCCATTTTATGGAGAAAAGCAGAGGGAGTTATAGAAGGAGAAGATACCCACAAGAAAGAGATCATCATTCTGGACAAGAAACAAGAGGAGGGAACAAGGATTCAGAAAAAGAGGATGATTTTATAACAAGGGGTCCATAATTTAGGTAATGCAGTACTGGAGGGGGATGAACTGAATGCTGTTGATCAGGGCTTATTAGAAAATTAGTAAATGCTTTTCCAAAGATACATTATACTAAGGTTTAGGCAAGCAAAAAAAAAATTATTCAGCCATTCCAGAGGAAAGAACATAAGGAAAGTAGTCACCCTAGATCAGTGGTCACTTCTAACTGGATGAGGGTGCATGTCTACCCATAGGATAAGGAGAACAAACTTTATTGAACAAACATGAAACATATATTATGAATTAAGCCAGTCAGCACAAATCTGTATGACTGTTGAAAAGTATGACAAATCACACAAAAAATGTGACAAACAGGTCACTATCATCAGAAATGACCTTCACTTGTGATAAGTCACAGGATATAAGGAACAGGTAAGTGGAAAGGGTATAGAAATAACGTGTTGCACATAACCTACCCCATACAAAGTGGTAATGATATTTCCAGTTTAGGGCAACCACACAGCAGATGTATTAATCTCAAACCTGCCTTGCTCCATTAAAGTCCTTCCTGGATGTAACCAAATACGGCCTGTCTCACTCAGGTATGTAAATATGTACACTCATCCATGTGGTCATAAATCAAACAATATGGGCAAGCCCCATATGTCACCATATCCACAAAAAAATCAATTTGGCTATAAGGATCACCATCATTGCTCCAAAGTGTTCAGTGCTCCTTACCCCAGAAAAATGTGTTCCCTTTTAAAGAAAATAGTGCTCCCAAAAATCAACAAAAAGGAACCTTACATGTTTCACACTTAAACAGAGCTTTGCCAGGAGTGAAATAAATCATAAAAAGAAATATAAAGTGAGCAAACAGAAAATAAAGTCTCATGGTGGTAACAATAGTGGCACGTACCCTCGTCCAGTTAGAAGTGATAATTGCCACATAAGATTTATTTAGCAATATATAAGGCTTAGTTGTTGTTTATCTAGATCGGTGGTCTCCAAACTGTGGCCCAAATACCAGATACAGCCCTTTGCTTGCTTTTTTCTGGCCCTTGGGGGACTGATACCAATAATAGGGCATAATTCCTCCCACTGACACCTAAATATGGTGTAATGGGGGGACCTTTTCTATTCCCACTGGCAACAGTCTGGCCCTCCTAAAGTCCAAAAGACAGTAAATTGGCCCTTTGTTTAAAATGTTTGGAGACCCAAACCTGTGTCAGAGTTAGGGGGCCATTAAAACTTTATATATACAGCGGTTAGACAAAAAAATGGAAACACTACATGATTTGCAGGTGTGAAAATGACAACATGTTTCACGTTGAAAGAGGAAGTGATGTAACATTCTTTTGCTTCCACTGTGTAATGAGACACCTAGCTAACAGGTGGGAATCCTCACTTTCATCATTCACTGACTGCGCTGCTAGTAATACGGAGTCATGTCAGAGCTTACTGAGTTTCAAAGAGGACAAATTGTTGGTGTCCACTTAACTGATACCTCTGTGGCTGAAGTTGACATTTTTTTTTGCCGAGTCCCGAGGTACAGTATCAAAGGTTATGATGGAATGTACAGTTTCTGATCGTCTGATAAGCATTAGCGCAGCCGTCATGGTCAACAGACCAAAAGAGACAAAAAGACAACTGCTGCAAAAGTGACTGCAGAGCTCACTCATTTCCATGAAGACTGTTAATAAGAGTGGTCAGTGATCGATACCCGGAAGCTGGCCGCCCGAAGATATCAGTTGCTGGCAGGGAGCTACGGGACATCACATTGCTGGATTAAAGGTAAGTATAGTTTCACTTTAGGTTTCTGTGGCAGTACCATGTGTTGAGTGAGGCTATCCAATAAGGCTGAAGTATAAAGACAGGAGAACAGAGGAGATGCTTAGGTAAAACTTAGACCTACATGTGTTCCAAATCTCTTGGGTAAATCTCATGGTATAAAGAAGATCTAGATCTCATAATGAAGCTGGAGGACCTGGTATCAAAGAACTGCATTGAGTCAGGGCAAGCCATAGTTTTTCTATCTTCCATTTATTATAGTGTAGATCAAGTCATTACAGATCTTAAATGGGTCACATAATAGTATTTGGCAATATCAGAGAATGTTAAACCCCCTTGGGATTTAGGGGCCAAAAGGACAGTTTTTGCCACTCTGTGGTTTACTTTCTCCCCAATGTAAACTGTAGCAAATCTTGCTGAAATTTCCTAAAATGTGACATGGGAACAGTTTATAGTTTAGGGTTAAATCATGGCTCTGAACCATGCTCATGTGAAACACACTTAATAAAACACACAAAAGCCACATACAAACAATTCTCAGAACATAACAGAAGGGACATGACTTAAATCACATCTTCAAATTTTTTGGCGGAAGCTCAAAGCTTTCAATTAGCGTAGTGTTAAAACAATTGCTCTGCATCAATAGCACTTCAGCTGAACATTAATTAAACATGTTCATAAAAAATATAATCAGTTAAGCCCTTACACTGACACTACTTCAAAGGCATCGGTGTAAGAACTTCCTAATCTCATTTTAATTGAAGTTCCCTTTATGCATTTATATATAGTCTAGAGTGGAGAAATACACCATATTTTGTAAACTTACGCTTATCTGAACATTTTGTTTGCACCTAATCGAAGAAAGAAAAGTTTGGTCCAGTTCATGATAAAGAGTAACTTTGTTTCATTTAATTGTCAGTCTCCATATGCTCCTTCACAACTTGGAGTACTGATGATACATATACTGACTTCATTAAACATAAAACAAACCCAAACCAATATGAAAGTTCACATGGTACTTCCAGGTACCACAACTCTTTAGATATATCAACCACAAAATGGTAGCATAGCAGGCAAAACGGTAGCTAAAGCTCACAGCTCAATGGATGTGATATATACCTCATCCCCATACAAAGTACTATTTATCCATTGAGGGTATAACTTCGTTAATTCTGTGATCTTGTGGTTCCAGAACAATAGAACGACCCCCCTCCTCCAGCTGACCTAACTTAGGTATTACAAAGGAAGTACTTTTTGCATTTTACCCAAGCCATAACAAAGAACATGGTATGAAAGTGTGAAAATCGATTTACTTTAATTATAATTTACATTGTAACACAAGATTTACTGCCATAAGTAAATCTTTACTCCTACTGACTTTGGATAACGTCTGTGATGAAAGGATACTATTTATATTGAACTTTATTTGCCATTGTGTCTCACATGAAAGCTGTCTGTTTTGTCCTGCAACCCAATCATACTGGCAGGTAAATATTCTTTGTGACAACGTTATCAAGAATCTAAAAGTGGTTGTAAACCTTTGCATATACCCAGTAAAATGACTAGCCTCAGAGAAGAAACAAATCCTCCTTCATAAATTGTACCTAATTATCTGCGGTCATCTTTTCTCTACATCAGTTCAAAAGGCAGAATTTACACAGCATTTCTGAGCTTCTAGAGACAAGGGACAGGGATCTGATGTCACACATTACGCAACTCAGAGAAAAGAGCTAAGTGTAATCGAAGACCTGAGTGAAAGAAATGGACGCACCTCCCTCTGCACAATCTCATAAGGAAATGCACAGCTGAGGCTGTCAATCACAGGCTGTGTACTGGAGCTCCCCTCCCCACTCAATTCTTTGGAGGCAGCACAATCTGTGAGAAATGGCTTAAGAACATAGCAGAGGAACCAGGCAGAAGGCAGAAATTACACTAAGTGCTTTGGATTGAGGCACGTACACACTACAAAATTATATGCTTTGTTCATTTTTCATGACAGAGGTTTGCAACCAGTTTAAAGTGTATTTCTACATAAAGGAACTCCTGTACTTGAAACGATCTCCCAGTGTTTTTAATCTCCCTTGACACCCACATCGCTTATGCCCAAACCCAGAGGATCACAGGGACCTCCGCAGAACCCGGTTGGCAAGGGTTGAAGGGGATATTTCTTACCCTGCACAGTGGAATCCAGTTTCATGCCCACTTGAACATGGCAGTGACTAAGCAAACCAGCAAGCCTCAGCTGGGAAAAGCTGGCGTGCCCAGCACACCAGCACAGAGGAGCGATCTGAGCGCTTATGCCCACAGCTGCCACTCTCTTGTTCTCTAGTTCTCACTCCCAATCTCACAGCACTGGATTCACCTGCGGCTTCAGAGTTCTTAGATCAATCTCTAGGTACTACTGATGCAGCAGCAGACATCAGCACACTGTTTCAAGTTCTCTCCACTAGAGATGACATGGATGTATGGGCCACTGAGACTAAGAATGCTCTTAAAAAAAAAATTGGAGGACCTAAGATGCTAATGTTTCCTTTCTAGAAAGTACAATAAATGTGCATGACTTCGGCATTTCTGAGCTGGAGCTCTTCCATTCTTCTATGCACTTCAAAAAGAACATCATGCGCCTTAAGACAAAAGACAGTGAAAACAGGTACAGGCAGAACAACATTAAACTGAGGGACATCCCGGGGGGCAACACTGGGAAGGGATCTCCGAGTCACAGCCTACGCTTGGGCAATTCCCCAACTGAGGACTTCGGGCTGAGTAGGGTGCATTGGATTGGCCCACCACAGTCTTATACCTGAGACCACTTGCAAGATGTACTCTGTAGGGTACATTTTTTTTACTATAAAGGTGGAAATTATGATATGCTTGTGACAATCTGCACCGGTGGGCTTTGAGGCGTATCCATTCAACTATTCCCAGATCTCTCCACATTAACCCTCTCAATGAGGAGGTTGTTCAAACCCCTGTAGGAATTAATAAACCAGGCAGGTGCATCACATAAATGGGGCCACTCATTCCTCATCCAATTCCATAAAGAAAGAAGGTTCCTCATGCTTCACTTACTAGATCACCTTCTGCGCTTTTTCCAATTTCTGGGTGTTGCACCCAGGAGACCATCTCGAGACCCTGCACCTGATAGCAGTCAGGCCTGATCAAAGTTGCACTTAAAATGCAGAGGACACCCAGTTTCTATTCTGTTGTTGATCTAGTTGATGTTTCATTTTTTTTTCATTGGGGGCTAATGACAATTACCTGAATGCCGTAAGTGGAGATTTGTATGTGCATATATTAGCCCATTTGCCACCTACTTGGTTTACCATACCTGGTTTTGTCTTCTCAGCATACTCCCAATCTTACATGACTCTTTTTCTGCATTATTTTGCCATGGGTGGAGCAAAGGGACAACTGGTTTTAAATGTCAGACAATGAATAAAATCTGAGAGTGGCCTGCAAAATCACCTGATCCAGCTTGAGAAACATCTTTGGACCCATTTAATTGCCTATTTTTAAGTTTCCTGCCCGACTGGACCAATTTTTTGTTTTGTTGCTTTAGCTACAGATGCGTACCAAGGTTAGGTGGCTTAGTACCTGCTTGTGTCTACTGTGGTGAATGTGTAATACCTGCATGGAGCTCAGGGTTGTGTAACTTCTATGGAGAGTCAGCAGCCACCATTACGTGAGCACTATTCCCTGACAACCTGGGTATATCTACTGGGTTACCACAGTCACATGAGGAAGGTACCAGGTTGGGGGGAAAATATTTTTTTGTATGTTTGCAAAGTGTATTACGAGTATGCTGTGCATACTGCTGAGCCACAACTGTAGAAAATCTTACTAACTAATACTTCCTAATGTCCAGGACTACAGGAACTGTGTAAACAGGTTGAATTAGTAGTACCATGCATGGATTCCCTCACATCAGCTGAGTTGATGTTTATAAGCTATATTTCCACTTGTCCCTATGCTCATACATTGAGTTACTGACTGGGAACAAGGAGGACATTGTAGTTGTAACCATTTTTTATGTTATGGCTTCATTTATATTGTTTATGCCTAATCCAGATTTAGTATTCTATATATGCTCAGTTTATCAGAGTTGGGTTATGTATTTACTAGTCTGTCTTTGATCCCATATCAGGGATCCTTTATCTTGCTTTGATCCATGTATCCCTCCATAGGGGGAGACACCTTTTGTCAGTTACTTGACTTGTTACTTGGCTTACTGGATCACTCAGGATGCATGATGTTCTTGGCTTAGGGATATATGCCATCCACTGAGGAGCTATCTTTGTCGCATTGCAGTGTGGTGGTGATACCAAGGTTAAGACCCACTACCTTTGCTTTTCTGGGCATACCTCTGGAGGATCTTACTTTTGGACTGACCAGAGATGATATGTCTGGATCTTGTTGCTTTTCCGGTGAATTTCTCTCTGGTTTATTTTCTTGCTTTCCTGCTGTTACTTTTTTTTCTCTCCTCTGACGTCTTGGGTTCTCTGCAACCCATTTCTACTCCTTTTTACTATCCATGTATCCCCTTTTGTCTTTTTGCTTCTTTCCTGTCAACATCCCATATAGGCACACTATTCTATCTTCCCCACCTCACACAATGCAACCCTGCTGTAGAATCACTTCCTGGAACATCAAAGGCTTAAACACGCCTGAAAAGTGGTTTTAAATGCCTTGAAACAATCCAAAGCCCACATATGTGTGCAGGAGACTCATTTCCACGAGGCCAGAATATCCAGATTTAAAAACTGGTTCTTCACAGTAGCATATCATTGCCCCCTTCCAATTCAAAATTAGTATCTTGCTTCACAAAACAGTTCCGTGGCAACTCCTGGATTTACGAAAACATCCCGAGGGTAGGGCTATCTTTATCAAAGGTAAGATGAACCAACGTGTATGCATCATAGTGAATCTACATACCCAACTCTAACCAGGCTTCCTCCATGGAATCACTCTTAGAACAATTCACATGTTTGCGGAGGGCATTATTCTAATAGGGGGAGACTTTAACATGACTCTTCTAATTCTTACTGTCATTGAACATACCCTGCCCTTATGCAAATTAAGATTGTAGATACATGAAGGATTCTTTACCCTAAGACCAATGATTTAAAATTCAATTCACATCTTCACCAATCTTATATGCACATAGACATGTTCATATTCAAACATCATGACCTCCTATTTGTAAGGGAAGCTTCCATTGGTTTGATTTCTATTTCCAACCATGCACCCATCTCCCTCAACGTTATGCTTGACACCCAGTACAAACCATGGTCATGGTGATTCAACAATTTGTTACTAAAAGATCCTGATGTACTGACTGAGATATGAAAAACTTGACAGAATATTTTTCTCATGACATCACCAATTGCGATCCTGCGATTTTATGGGAGGCTCACAAGGCTTACATAGAAGAGGTATTTCTAAAACTTTTCTCTAGTCTGAAAACAATACAAGATCAGAAGGCTTTGACTGATGCAATATATTTAAGTCTCAAGTCATCACATAAGGGAAGACTTGCTCTTCCCTCCATAAGCTTACTTCCCTTAGGAAATTATTAAAAACTGTGTTTCTATAAATTTAAAGCAATGCATGCAAAATGTAAATGCACCAAGTGTGGTAAACTCTTAGCTAGGGCATTAGGAGCCTGTTTCGCACATGCATTTATCTCTGAAATGTGCACTTGCTCCAGGACCAAGGTTTATGCATCTTCAGCAATTGCAGGGGTCTATTATTCTGGTTTATATAAACTTTCAAGCTCAGACTTGCATTCTCAACCAGTTTTGACAGAAATGACCTCAGTGGTTCCCCTGATGATGTCATTTCTAACAAAACTGGTTGGGCTGAGCTAGGGAACACATCAATGCAGATGCATGCTATCTGGTGGCCATCTTTGGAGTTGGCATATCAGGGTTTTATATTGGAACATCGTCATTTGATGTTTTCATTCTCTGTGTCATTTTTTTTATAGAAATTTGGTTTTAGTGGTTTCACACTATGGGAGTGCCCTTTTGTACCTTCACATATGACATGGATTACTGTACTGAGATTGTGGAGATGTTTTTTTCCTTGAGTGGATCCCATCCATCCTGGGAAGTCTGGAGAGGAAGGAGGATTGGGCTGATCCCTGTCCCTGGAGTAAGCTGTGATTTTACACAAGCACTTTTTGACCTATCTTTGTAAGATGGTTATAGCTATCAGGTAAGCCTATTCTCACACTGTGTGTGTATTGATGCCTCACCTTGGTTTGCTGTGGATCGCTGTTAATATCTAGAAGTGAACAGACGTCTGGTCACATGGATACTTGTTACCATTTGTTTCTGTATGGACTCTTTTATGCATACTATGTAAGTACAGTACGTCATTTATTTGCACATATTTTTTAAACACATGCATTATTGTATCAGTTTAACAGATCACTTATGAATTTATGTTTTGGTTTTATTTTCTGAAACACTTATAACATACGGTATGTTTTTTTATCACATATGTTATTGTATCAGTTTAATAGATCACTTATGAAATGATGTTTTAGTTTTATTTAACATAGCGCTGCACTTTTCCCATTTGATTTTGGATATATCTTGTATCAAGGTATAGCGATATCTGCTACATTTTAGAATGTTTTTGTCCTGATTGCTATATTAGCCTATCTGAATCCAATCTTCCTTTTTTAGGGCAACACACTACACCTTTAAGCAACTCTTATGGGCCAATAAATCTCCGAAACATAATTATCTAACCTTAGGAAAGAGAAATAGCCACACCTGTCTTCTCACTATATTATACAGCATGCCATCTCATGTGAGTAATTGACTGGTGCTGACACAGCAGTACAAAATACTGTATGTGCCAAGCAGTACTAAGCATACAATATTTGGATCACATGACTCACTTCATCCAAATATTGTTTGCAATATTGAAAATGTTGATTCATTATCCGTTTATATCTTACTGACCGAAAAAAATAACAAATGCCCAGTAAGTACCACATGAACTGAATAAATACATT
This sequence comes from Staurois parvus, assembly GCF_062004578.1. Taxonomy (NCBI): domain Eukaryota; kingdom Metazoa; phylum Chordata; class Amphibia; order Anura; family Ranidae; genus Staurois; species Staurois parvus. The sequence goes on along the minus strand of NW_028318715.1, from coordinate 867,988 downwards.
TGTTAATTAGGTTGTGGTCTAGTCACTCACTATTTACTATATAACGCCACTGAGAAATATGGACATGACAATTTTTGGTCAAGCTTAGCCATTCAAATGGTAAAGCTTAGCTGTTCAGATGGTCAAGCTTAGCCATTCAAATGGTAAAAACAGGAGCTCAGAGCTGCCAAACTACAGGAGACTGTCACAGAACTAGCTCTACCAATCAAAGGGTCTGAGGGGCATGGTGGAGGTGTCTTGGACAGTATTTTATTATGCTCGGCAAACATACACTAAAATCCAAATATCCTAAGTACATCTGTATTTTCATCTGATAAGGTTTTGCAATACTACAAACAGCAAATTATTTAGCAAAATGAAATTAAGAATTGTTAGATACTAAATATGATAGCAATCATATGTATAATTTCTAATCTAATCTAAGTTATATTAATAGCTTTTGTAGACCTTTTCATTTAGGTGTGTTTGGTATCTAACTGCCTTTTATTAAGGTAAGTCCATACAGCAGGAATTAAGGAATATGTTTAAAGCTGAGAGTTTGAGATGTTTGAAAGCTAAGTTTTAAGTCAAAACCAGATTTACAGATTTACTTAATTTGTATTTTTCTCCAACATTTCATAATCCTGATGTTTGTCTGTTGTACTACGGATTGTGTTAAAAAAAGTATCCTGTCCTCCTTGTATTGCTTTCTTTGTGTGAAATTCCTGGTGATCCTGCCAGTCCCCCTAATTTCATATTTCAAACTGATAATGCTAGGCATGGTGGCACATCCTTCCCAGTGTGGTCAGTTTTCATGCTTTGGTGGAACCAACCAAAGCCTGCTTGTCCTCCAACAGTCAGACTTGTGCAGACACGCTATCCCCCTCCCCCCTACTGCTCTTCAGTTTAGTGTACTGATATTTTTCTGCCTCCTTTTGACATGCCCCCTGCAGTCTCCATCCCCTCCGCTCTCAGCCCCATATGCAGCTGTGAAAAGAAGTCATGTGATCACTTATAGAAAAAGGTAAGAACTCACATATTCTTTAACTAAAGTCCCTCAGGTCTTAGGTCTTTCAGAGTATGGATCACTTTCGGAGTAAATCAAATCTGGTGAGCAAGCATCTCTGGCTCTCCTAACTTGACTCTCTGTTTCTTTAGCCATTCCAATGGTAAAAACAAGTGCTCAGAGCTGCCAATTGTGCAGCTTTTGCTTGACTCTTGAGAGGGTGTCACAGAACTAATGTCACAAATCAAAGGGTCAAAGGGATGTGGCAGAGGTGTGTTTGCAAGTTTTTTTTATTATGCTCTGAAGACACATCACAAAAGCCAACTATCTTAAATACATCTATATTTTCACCTGACAAGGTTTTACAATCAATCAACATTTAATTTAGCACAACAAATTTAAGATTTGTTGGATAAAAAATATTATAGAAATCCCATTTATAATTGTTTTCTAAGGTGGCCCAAGGTGTTTTATTAGCTTTGTGGACCTTTTAAATTTGGTGTTTGGTGTCTAACTGTGTCACCTTCTCTGCCTGCCTAAAACAGACACATTTAAATCTGAACCTTTTTGTTACCAACTTGAGAATTCTGGGGTAAATGAGGGTGGAACAGTGCTTAGTACCACTACCTTATTCTCTCCACATCGTTTGGGGTTCTTCAGACCTCACTATATTTACACCTGCCTCTGATGAAAAATCCATGTTGAAAGGTGGCCGCATCCTATATCCTTAAATTACTACTCTATTCATTATTAAAAAGAGATTGAAGACATTTTAAGTTTCTGTTTTACTGGGGGATCCTGACTAATCAGCCCTGACCAACTGCTAACACAGTCCTTTCCTCTGTGTGGCATAAAAACTGTAAGTTTTACTTTTACCACCTCTCAGATTTGACCCCTTTTTGGAATTCTCACTGCAATGTACACTGTACTGCCTTCACTCTGGCAGAGACATTCTTTTATTAAATGGCCACTTCCTTCCACCCTCATACATTCCTAAGGGCTGCCCTACTGGGCAATAGCAATGTGCTCATTATTTAGAAGTTTTGGCTCAGTATTGGTCCATCATTTGCACATGTAGGGAGCAACGCTCAGTGTCTTTATCTTATATATGCAAGCAGATTATTTCTACGTGATAGACTCACTAGTGTATATACTGCTATAATAGCTCAAAATATGTTCTCTTAAAAAAAACTAAAACACTTTACTTTTCCTTTAAAACTGATAAAAGATAGAGGAAATACCAGCAAAACAAAAACATCTCTCCATGGGAGTATTTAGAGGAGTTAATTTGTATCTAGAAGCTAAACATAAAAACAAATAAATGTCTCCAGCCACCCTAGGCAACACAATCAAAGAATGATGAAGCAAATTCAAGAACAGAATAAAATAATTTAGAAAAAGATATTTAGTGTGTGCGCTGGATGAGAGCTCTATCGTGAATACATGTTGGTGAGTGATGCTTTTTTATCATACTAGTTTAGTTTTACTTTAAATAATACATTTCTTTGACTTCTCTCTTTGAAGAGCTTGGCGATTTTTTTGCATATTTTCGGCCAAAATAAAATTGATAAATAAGTCCCGAGTTGACAATTAGTGTGATTGCGCATCCACTGAGTAAGGATCGTTCCAAATAAAAATCTCACATCTCAGATTCATTTAGCCTTGATAACTGCCTTTCTGTATAAGGGTCCTACATTCCTGGACTACAGATTTGCCAAACAACAGCTTTAAATTCATGCAAAATTCCTAGGAGCATCAAAGAAAATGAAATATAGTTGAGGTATTTAACTAAAAGTGACATATCAAGAACTGTATCCTTGTTTGCGCTGAGCAGCTGTTCTTAGTTGGCTAACATGTAGCACACTAGAACATAATGTAAATCTTCCAAATATGAAGCTGGCTGCCTCTATTGCTGCACTTCCTTTTGTAAAGATTATGAGTGCTACACTCCCAACAGACCCAAAATGACATTCCTAATGAATCATGGGGAGAAATTAAAATATGTATCCAAATCAGCTTCTGCAGATGTTAAAACACCATTAATGTTGACAAAATATCTATTCTGTTTGTGTGATGCTTTGAGTAATGTCTTGTTTGTATAGTGATCTTTGTGAAATGTTTGGGCGTGAGCATTCAGTCTTTTTAAGCTTCCACAGACAGTTCTGTTTTCTTGCTTGGCGCTAAGCCCTGCCCCTGCCGTTAAAGCGATACTAAACACACAGTGTTTAATTTACATTATCCCTTTGTGTATTATATGTTGGCATTGTATTTTACCTAAAAAAAATCTAAGTTCCTTTTTTTAAAAAATAATTGATATGCAGTTGTCACATGACTTTTTTCCAGTCCATCTGCAGGGAAACGTCAGTAGGAGGAGCTTATAGCCCTCTGTTGCCAGTCACATGTTCAAAGAAAAAATACAGCCATTGTGCATAAACATGGTGTGGGCTTTCTAGGGGGGAGGTTCTGCCAATCACAGCCTGTTTTCATGCCCCTCCAGCCTGTGTCTATTGTTTCTATGAGCTTAGAATTACAGGGAGGTGAAGCCTCCATCAATCAATATGTAATATAGATTACAGTCCTCACTGTACTTAGTGGATACGGAGGAGGAGGGAGAGTGTATATGCCCACATGTGTGACTCTATAGTCATGTGGCAACAGCTGATCTGCACAATCTCAGGCTTCAGCATAGGCAAAGACAAGGCAGGAGGGACTGTGAACAGCAGGATCAACCAGGTTTTTTGCACAATACAGAAAACAAATCCCATAGTGACTGAGTATTAACAGCATTAAATACAGCATGTACTGACAATTTTTAATGATGTGGGTTTAATGACACATTAAGCCTCCCCTGACATCAATGTTGTCTACCCTGGTACTAAGCCCTTCCCCTGAGGCTAAGCCTCCCCTGACATCAATGTTGTCTACCCTGGTACTAAGCCCTTCCCCTGAGGCTAAGCCTCCCCTGACAGCAATGTTGTCTAACCTAGAACTAAGTCCACCTCTTGAGGCTAAGCCTCCCATGACAGCAATTTTGTCAATTCTGGCACTAAGCCCTGGAAGGTATGCCTGCTCTGGTCCGTTGTTTGAACGTCATACATCACTTCCGGTGAGTGGAACGCACACCGAGCGGTGCGTTCCAGCGGCCATTTTTGGGATCTGTCTGTCACACATACTGTCATCCTCTGGACAGCAAGTTGTGGGATTTCTGCAATTGATCCTGGATGGTATTTGACTGTGTTTGGCTGATGGAGGCTATATAATAAAAAGCCTTTAATGATTTTGTGAACCATGAGTGACCTGGCATTATTACTACAGACTTAAGAGGAGGTCATTAGCAATATCACATTATATGCAATATTTTCTTCTTTGGCACAACGGTGGAGCGGTTTTGGAGAAAGGAGGTGGAAGAATCATCCTAGTCTGGTGTGGTGGAATGGAAGTCTGGAGGCTATAAGAGGGGGTGTAGGATCCCTAAAAGTCCTAAAAGGCGTACTATTCGCCATTATCTGGTGAGTGCGATTAATGTTGGTGTTTTCACTGGTGGATGGTGGAAGCACTTATCACAGAAGGATAACCACAATATATATTTATTCCTTTTTGGTGAAGCACTCTGAAGTTGGAGAAAAGCTTTTTATATATTTTTTATTTTTTATATATACAGTGGGGATCGAAAGTTTGGGCACCCCAGCTAAAAATTTGTATTAATGTGCATAAAGAAGCCAAGGAAAGATGGAAAAATCTCCAAAAGGCATCAAATTACGGATTAGACATTCTTATAATATGTCAACAAAAGTTAGATTTTATTTCCATCATTTACACTTTCAAAATAACAGAAAACAAAAAAATGGCGTCTGCAAAAGTTTGGGCACCCTGCAGAGTTAATATCTTGTACTGCCCCCTTTGCAAGTATCACAGCTTGTAAACGCTTTTTGTAGCCAGCCAAGAGTCTTTCAATTCTTGTTTGAGGTATCTTTGCCCATTCTTCCTTACAAAAGTCTTCCAGTTCTTTGAGATTTCTGTCACGCACTGCTCTTTTAAGGTCTATCCATAGATTTTCAATTATGTTGAGGTCAGGAGATTGTGAAGGACATGGCAAAACCTTCAGTTTACGCCTCTTGATGTAATCCCCCGTGGATTTTGAGGTGTGTTTAGGATCATTATCCATTTGTAGAAGCCATCCTCTCTTTAACTTCAGCTTTTTCACAGATGGCATCAAGTTACCATCCAAAATTTGCTGAAATTTTATTGAATCCATTTTTCCTTCTACTCGTAAGATGTTCCTTGTGCCACTGGCTGCAACACAACCCCAAAGCATGATTGATCCAACCCCATGCTTAACAGTTGGACAGAGGTTCTTTCATTAAATTCTGTGCCCCTTCTTCTCCAAACGTACCTTTGCTCATTCTGGCCAAAAAGTTCAATTTTAACCTCATCGTCCACAGAACTTGTTTCCAAAATGCATCAGGCTTGTCTATATGTTCATTTGCAAAGTTCAAATGATGATTTTTGTGGTGAGGACGTAGAAGAGGTTTTCTTCTGATGACTCTTCCATGAAGACCATATTTGTACAAGTATCTCTTTATAGTGGAATAGTGTACCACAACTCCAGTGTCTGCCAGATCTTTCTGGAGGGATTGTGCAGTCAAACGTGGGTTTTGAATTGTTTTTCTCACAATCCTGCGAACTGTTCTGTCTGATATTTTTCTTGGTCTTCCAGATCTTGCTTTAACTTCCACTGTTCCTGATGATTGCCATTTCTTAATTACATTCCGAACAGAGGATATTGACATCTGAAAACGCTTTGCTATCTTCTTATAGCCTTCTCCAGCTTTGTGAGCGTCAACTATTTTCAGTTTCAGTTTTCTAGACAACTGCTTAGAAGAACCCATGGTGCTGATTGTTGGGGCAAGGTCAGATGAGTCTGGGCATTTAAAACCTTTGAGATTGACATCACCTGGTCTGCCCAGACAATGATTGAGAACAATCCATGACACTGGCAGGTCTCAGCTTGGCAAAGGGGGCAGTGCATGCTATAAATTCTGCAGGGTGCCCAAACTTTTGCAGACGCCATTTTTTTGTTTTCTGTTATTTTGAAAGTGTAAATTATGGAAATAAAATCTAACTTTTGTTGACATATTATAAGAATGTCTAATCTGTAATGTGATGCCTTTTGGAGATTTTTCCATCTTTCCTTGGCTTCTTTATGCACATTAATACAAATTTTTAGCTGGGGGGCCCAAACTTTCGATCCCCACTGTATATTTATTATATTTTTTATATATATATTTTTTGGACACATTAATTTTGGACACTTTAAATCAAAATAAGAGAACTCTTGTCTGGCCTGAAGCTAAGCTCAACCCTTGATGCTAAGCCTGCACAACCAGAACTGCTGTCTGATCATGTGTTTCAGTGCTTTTTTCTGCATCCAAAATGTATAGAAAGTAGGTTACATGGTTTTCAATGGCACAGTTCACACCAGTGCTTGCAGTTCCAGTGCATTACGGTTCCAGAAAAAAAATAAAGCATGCTGCATTTTTCCTGCACAGAACTGTACTGTAACGTGGTAAAACGCATAAAAAATGCATCAAGAATGCACAGTACAGTTAAAAAAAACAAAAACAAAAAAAGAAGAAAGAAATAATCTGGAAAGCATCTGGAAACACACCAAAGAAAACTGCACCGGAAGGCATAAAAAACACGCATGCAGAAATGCACCCGGAACAAATCTGGAGTGCATTTTTTTGTGGTGTGAACTAAACCTGACACTAAGTCCTGCCACTGAAACTAAGCTATGCTACTTCAACAGTGTTGCCATGCTAGCTACTGCTTACACTGCTTTGATGCAGGTTCAATTGTCAGTGTACACCTCTGTTAACTACAGTTGCAAGAAAAAGTATGTGAACCCCTTGGGGTTACGTGGAGTTTTGCATGAATTGGGCATAAAATGTGCTCTGAACGTCATCTAAGTGACAACAATAGAAGAACACAGTCTGCTGAACATAATACTACACAAACATTAGATGTTGCCATGGTTTAATTGCACATAACATGTAAACATTCACAGTGCAGGGAGGAAAAAGTATGTGAACCTTTGGACTTAATAACTGCTTGACCCTCCTTTGGCAGCAATAACCTCAACCAAACGTTTTCTGTAGCTGCAGATCAGACCTGCACAACGATCTGGAGTCATTTTGGACCACTCCTCTTCACAAAACTGTTTCAGTGCAGCAATATTCTTGGGATGTCTGGTGTGAATCGCTCTCTTAAGGTCATGCCACAGCATTTCAATCGGGTTGAGGTCAGGACTCTGACTGGGCCACTCCAGAAGGCGTATTCTGTGCTGTTGCAGCCATTGTTTTGTTGAATTACTTGTATGCTTTGGGTCATTGTCCTGTTGCATCACCCATCCTCTGCGGAGCTTCAGTTGGCGGACAGATGGTCGTACGTTTTCCTGCAAAATGTCTTGATAAACTCTAGAATTCATTTTCCCATCAATGACAACAATCCGTCCAGGCCCTGAGGCAGCAAAGCAGCCTCAAACCATGATGCTCCCTCCGCCATGTTTTACAGTGGGGATGAGGTTTTGATGTTGGTGTGCTGTGCCTTTTTTTCTCCACACATAGTGTTGTGTGTTCTTCCCAAACAACTCAATCTTGGTTTCATCTGTCCACAGTATATTTTGCCAGTAGTGCTGTGGAACATCCAGGTGCTCTTTTGCAAACTTCAAACATGCTGCAATATTCTTTTTGGACAGCAATGGCTTCCTCCGTGGTGTCCTCCCATGTACTCCATTCTTGTTTAATGTTTTCCTTATTGTAGATGTGTCAACAAAAATGTTAGCATGTGCCAGAGATTTCTGTAGGTCTTTAACTGACACTCTGGGATTCTTCTTTACCTCATGCAGCATTCTGCGCTGTGCTCTTGCAGTCATTTTTACAGGACGACCACGCCTAGGGAGAGTAGCAACAGTGCTAAACTTTCTACATTTGTTGACTGTCTGTCTTACCATGGACACATGAACATCAAGGCTTTTGGAGATACTTTTGTAACCCTTTCCAGCTTCATGCAAGTCAACAATTCTTGATGGTAGGTCTTCTGAGAGCTCTTTTCTGCGAGGCATGGTTCACATCAGACAGTGCTTCTTGAAACCAGTAAACCCAAAACAGGTGTGTGTGTGTTTTTAAGGGCAGGACAGCTGTCAGCAACACATCCATTATATCATCACACTGATTGGAGTCAAGGTTGGCTCACTCCTGGCTCCAATTAGCTCTGGGAGAAGTCATTAAGCTAGGGCCTCACATACTTTTTCCTCCCTGCACTGTGAATGTTTACATGTTATATGCAATTAAACCATGGCAACATCTAATGTTTGTGTAGTATTATGTTCAGCAGACTGTGTTCTTCTATTGTTGTTAGATGACGTTCAGAGCACATTTTATGCCCAATTCATGCAAAACTCCACGTAATCCCAAGGGGTTCACATACTTTTTCTTGCAACTGTATGTTCAGGGCTGTTGTCAGCTGATAGTCAAAAAGTGCTCCTTTTTACAGAAGTTTTCCCTGAAGTTACACTTGTAACTTCAAAAAGGTTCACAGAAAAAAAGAAAATTACTATCCAGGAATTAAAGACCTAAACATACCTAAATGCAAAATCTAATTTTATGATTATTGCCAATTAAAAAGAAATATATAATTTGTTAAGTTTTAATTACAGAATATTCATAATACAGGATAACATTCAAATGTCTTCTATACCAATCCAGATTTTACATTTCTCAATAAGTTGTACATGCTTATGTATGTAGGGGGAAAGGGGGATAACCTTCCCTTTGTAATCTAATGTAATTTTATTTGATATATTTGATAATGTATTAAGTATTATATTCACTTTTATAATGATGAGGCAGTGGTGCTTCTTTTGTTAATACATTGGCAGCATAGTCTTGAAAATCAAGCACTAGAAGCCTACTTTGCCAGCAGCCTATAAACCAACGGTCTCCAAACTGCGGCCCTTTGCCCCCACTAACAGCAACACGGGCACAATTCTTCCAAATGACACCAAAGATGGGACACAGTTCCTTTCAATGACACTAATGATGGGGCACAATTCCTCCAAGTCACACCAATGATGGGGCACAATTCCTCTCACTGACACTAAAGGTGGGGTGTTGTTTACTCCCACTGATGCCGAGACATTTTCTACTTACAATGGCCACAGTCCGGCCACCTAAAATCTGAAGAACAGTAAACTGTCCCTTTGTATAGAAAGTTTGAAGACCCCTGCTATAAACCATTTATCTTGGTCCAGTTTTGGTTGCTCTGGGCAAATGTGACAGAGACATTAAAGTGTAGCTGTTTGCTAATGTCTGCCAGTTCTTCCCAACCATTGCCCAAAGCAACCATATTTGGACCAAGCTGAAAGGTGCTTAGGCTTGTCGTAGACTAAGTCAGCGTTTCTCAACCTTTTTTCAGTCAAGGCACTCTTTAAAATTTTGGACAGTCCTAAGGCACCATTTAAAATGATGGACAGTCTTGAGGCACCCCATTTTAAAATGGGGTGCTTCAAGACTGTCAATAATTTAAAAGGTGCCCCATTCTAAAATGTGAAAAACTATTCTAACAGCACCAACCACACATGTAGGACACTAAACATTAGAGGTGATTTATCCTTCCAAAGCCAATACACTTTTGCACACTGGTACTGACTAGTATTCCAATGTTTCTCTTCTCCCTCACTGAGCTAAGGTGACCCCAGCACTGACAGAGAGGGGCAGGGGAGAGTCAAACTAGGATGGGGTGCAGATAGCTGACATCCTCCTTAACAACTAATGATGTAATTGGTTGTCAAGACGCTGGTGGCTAGAAGGTCGTAACAGTGCACAATGAAAACCTGTGGCTTTGTGTAACTAAAAGGCAGGCTTGTTCCACCCGTTGGGTTGTATACAGGTTTTGGGCATTTTTAGACATTGTGCAAAGGCACCCCTGATGAAACCTCAAGGCACCCCTGAAGAAACCTCAAGCCATTCCAGAGTGCCTGGGCACCCTGGTTGTGAAAGGCTGGACTACAAACACAAACAGAAAGCCATGACTGGTTGTGGTCTCCATCAGTTGAGGGCAATGTGGAGATGCCAGAGGAGACACCTGAAAATTGAGTAACAGCATATTGTTCAGTGTACTCCATCTACGAGTGCATAGAAAGAAAGAATGCCCACAGTAATAGAAAAGTTCCTATCAGCAAGAAAGAAATCACTCACAGCAAGAGGCAGAAACCACTGAACATGAAATTCTATATTATTATATTGACTTTATTGAAACAAAGAGCTAAGACATTTTGTTCAGTATTAAAGTGACATTTTATCGTATGAGTGTGCACACAGGTGTTAGTGCTCCACTTTCTCCCAGTCTTTTCTGTTTCTACTCATAGGAAAGAGACATGGGAGACAATGAGTGGACAAACAAAACAGGAATTTGAACTCACTAAAATACTAATGTGCCAAAACAGGTTATATGGCTATTGTGGAATGCTGAATGATGCCTGGACTGATGACCTCCCTAGACATTATAGAGCACAAAATACAAAATTGCCATAAATTCCCTTTCTTGAAGTACATTAATGTACACAGGATGAGTAATTCAGTTACAGAGGGTTATGCTGCCACCTACAAGAGAACAGGACACTGGGATCTAAAAAAAAATATTAGATGGGAAGTATAACCCCTCCTACTCCCATCATGCTTTAGTTGCGTGCAAAAGTAGTAGCAGGAGCGATCATAAAACAGAGTGGAACTCGTGTCTCTTATACTTCAAAAAAATTATTTTACGGTAATTCAAACAAGAATATTTTTTTTATTGTACATTAAGGGTCACAGGATGAGTAATTCAGGTACATAGGGCTATCCAAAAGCAGTCCAACTGAGGGGTGGGCAACACAGCAAACAACATGCTAGCATCATACTAAAACATGTTTACACGGGGGGCTAGATGGAGCTCACAGATCTCCTAGCTGTGTTCTAGTGTGATTAGGTTACCTGCATTTGCCCTCCTGGCTTGTACAGTCTTATGAAAAGGGGGGGGGTGAGGAGGGGACGAGAAACCGCCTGCAACGCAGTGGAGCACCTAGGTAGTTATTTGTGTCGGTAAGAGAGATACACTGGGTGACTGGGATCAGGGGTGTATTTACCACAAGGTATACAAGGCATTTGCCTAGGGTGGAATTTTTTCGGGGGGCAACACTGCCCCTTGGAAGAAGGGATGGAAGAAGAGACACACATGGCATGGGGACCTGGTGGGTTCTGAGAGGGGCTGCGGGTTTCATGACAGTGTATGCACAATCCGACTCTCATTCCCGGGGATGTCCAGAGCTGTGAAGGTTAGTGTCTTTCTCTCTCTCGCCATGGGGGATTGTGTCTGGTGTATGGGGGGCAGTGGTAGTGGAAGGCTCTCTCGGGTGGGGAGCTGGGGTGTTGTTGGTCATTGTCAGTATCTCTCTGCGGGGGGGGAGGGGAAATTTTTGTGTTGCCTACGGCAGCACAAGACCTAAGTACACCACTAACTGGGATACTAAATAGACAGGGGTTTACCCACTTAATTTTGCAAAGTCTGTAAAAGATACATGTAGAAGGGAGGACATGCTACTTCCTGCAGTAACTCACACAGTCTGTGTTACTTACTACTGGTTGCTGCACACTATTCTATGTACAGCTCACCCCTGTGCTGTGTGTTACTACTGACCTCTGCACTTTGCATTGCTACTGACCTCTGTGTTTCTTGCTGCTCATCCCTGAACTCTGTGTTACTACTGAACTCTGTATTACTTACTACTGACCCCTGCTCTGTGCGTTACATACTAGTGACCAGGGAAGGACTGACAACTCATGGGGCCCCCGGGCAATAGGGGTCCATGTGCCCTTGTGTCCTTGCCCAAACTCAAAAAAGCCTATGAAAAAGGTACCAGGTGCATCTCATGGGGCCCCCTACTGACCCCGGGCCCTCGGGCAGTGCCGAGTTTCAAAATGGTCAGTCCGCCCCTGCTAGTGACTTCTGAAATTGCCATTACTTTTTACTGACTCCTACACTGCATTACATACTACAGACTCTGTGTTAGTTACTTCTGTCTCCTGCACTCATATCCACTCATTTGACCTGTCCATAGTGAGCCCCATGGTAGCCAGAGCAGGTAATTATAACCTCCAATTTCCCCCTTATGACTATGTATTGTCACGATTGCCTGTTTGTTACTTTTATACTGTCATGATGGCCCATTTGTTGCCCATGTATTCTAACAATTGACACACAGAAAAATGTGGGCAGTCACAGCATCAGGACCCAGGGAACTCACCAGCAGATGCATCGCAATGCCAAGGTCAGGTGAGCACAATTAAGGGAAGGAAGGGGTAATTTGAGCTAGAGGTGGTTTTGTTATAGGGGGTAATATGGTTACGTTGAGAGAAGAGGGAAATTTTTGCTTGCTTGTTACTTATTTTTGATCTATACACTCTGAGCAGTACTTACTCCTCACCCCAGCACTCTGTATGCTATGCCCCTCCCATTGTTAGTACAAGTTGGTCATGTCCACCATTTGGCAGTGCAAGCTACACTGTTATTAGCCCTGCCCTCTAATCAAAAGTGGGTGCGGTCATTGGGGGGTCTCCAGATTTCATTTTGGAAATCTAGTCACCTTACATATACTGTCTGTTCAGCTATTTTTTTTTTTGTTGCCAGTGTCTGATTCTACTGTAGATGGCAGCAAAACCCTACCGTATGTATCTGGATTACACATTCAACATCCCTTAGCATACAATTAAAAAACTCTTTTTTTGTATTGAAAAGGTTCCAGTGATCCCTATTGTGATTGGATGTATTTAGACCAGCAAAAAATGCTTCTATTGAACCCGATTGTGCTCCAATGTATTAAGACCAGCAAGAATTTACAAAGAATACTGTTCTTTCTAAGTTTGTACATGCTTCTACCTGGATTTTCATTGGTTTCCCAAGGCAGCTTTAGGTTCCTTCAACCCACACTTGCATGTATCTCACATTAGAACAAGAAGCTGTGTTCATGCCGCCCAATAGACATGAATGAGATGCTTGCACGCAGCACCTGCCTGCTAGGGACCTGCTAGGGGGAAAAAACTGCCCGTTCACAGTATATGGGCCTCAGCACCCGTGTGAACAAGCTTTAACCTCCCTAGCAGTATGATTATTTCAGATTTTTGGTGCTGAAAGCGGTACCATTATTTTGCATGGAAATATGTAGTTTTTTTATTGTAGGCTGTAATTTTTAGGAATAACTCACTGAAATCTGTCCGAACAAGAGTCTAGTAAACATCCCGGGTATGATAAAATTTGAAACAAGAAATCATAAATTATAATTTAATAAATAATCATAAAGAATAATAATATAATAATAATACATTTAATTCAATAATATAATCAAACCAAAAACACTGAAATTTGAAATAGAGCGCCAAGTTCGTACGTTGCTGAGCAAAGTCGCAAAATCGTTTTCAGTGTCTGATGACAAATTTCCCCACAAATCATTATCACTCAATTCTGCAAGTGGTTCTGATTTACTATCGCTGTTCTCTAGCTGATCTAAACCCGCTTTTGACCTAAAGGGACACTTTTTGGACGCCATGGACGTTTCTCAGTTTCCAGGCAGAAAAGAACAGACAAAATGCAGGCAGGGCACAGGACAAAGCAGCACTAGGGACAAAATGTATGTGAAATGGGTTGAAACAGCAATGTTTTACTATGTAAAATTTGTTTGGAAAAAAATGACATTTTTTAAAATTTTCAAATTTCCTGCCGCCGTCTGCGCCCGTACGTCCCGACATCACAGGGACCAGAACACAGAAGCCGGATGCCGGCATCGGCCGGAGGAGATGGCCGGGGATGCTGCAGGGGACACATCGCAGGAGCGAAGGACAAGGTAAGCTCTGCAGGGACTCCCTATGCAGCACCGCATGGTAAGCCCGAGTGTAGCTCGGGGTTATTGCTTTTGGCACTAACATTTTACCCCGAGCTACACTCGGGAATACCGCCAGGGAGGTTAAACATTAATAGCATTAACACATCTTCATGAGAAATACCTGCTTTTGTGTTCTGTTAATACTTGATATACGCTGATTAAAAAAGTCTGGTTTTCATAGGTGCCCAAGACACAGTCCTTGTAAATACGGAATTCCGAAGCCGTCACTGCCTCTCCCTCTGGAATCTGTGATAGATTAAACTTGAATTCCTTATGATGTCTTAGACGGGGGGACAGTTCCTTGTCATATTCAACTAGAAATAGAAAAAATAGAAGCCATGAATCAAGTATATCCTAAATATTATTATGCATTATAAAATGTGCATAGAATTCTTGTATATATACAATATACAGTATGATATATATGAGGGGATTTCATGTAAAACTGGGACTTGGAGTGGAAACTGCATTTATATTTCGACATACTCCCCTGCTACATTTATACACGTATGTCCCATTTAACTAATGCCTCGAAAGCTTCAGCATAGAAAAACTTGTTAGTACATCTGAACCATCCTAGGACAGCCTGCTTCACTTTGTCATCATTGTGTTCTCCATTCCCACAGAAAGAAATGTCTCTTGTGCAATTTCATGACAGGTAATGCGTCGATTATGCTGGACCAGATGTTCGATGCGATGAATGTTCACAGGAACGACTGCTGTAGCATGGGAACCACCACGGCCAGGATCATCACTGGCTGACATATGGCCATTTTTTAAACGTTTACAACATTCAAATGTCTTACTGCAGCTGAACATCTCATCACTGTTTTGTGTTTGAAGTGTTCTGTAGAATATCTGCGGGTTTTACACCTTCATCACCACGTGCTGTTCCACACACGCACTAACACTGTTGTCTGCCATCTTGATTAACAGTCTATGGACTGGCCCGCAACATGTGTGCCGCCTATCAGTAATAGAACACATTTGCCACTTACTATTGGGTATAGCCAGGGGCAGACTGACAACTCATGGGGCCCCCGGGCAATAGGGGATCATGGGGCCCCTGTGTCCTTGCCCAAACTCAAAAAAACCTATGAAAAAGGTACCAGGGGCATCTCATGGGGCCCCCTACTGACCCCGGGCCCTCGGGCAGTGCCCGAGTTTCCAAATGGTCAGTCTGCCCCTGGGTGTAGCATCCCTTTTATACCTGTAAAATTAAAAGTCCCAGTTTGACTTGAACACCCCCCGTAGGTTGCCAAGAGCAGCTCCCGTACACCTTTTGATTATAATTTCAGCATTTCATGGTGCTCCCAGATATACAAACTCTTCACCATATAAAGTGGTGTAAAGCTAATAATTCTTTGACATAACCCTATTTCTATCACTTGAAGTATATTTTCATTTCTGCAGCCAGATTGGAATAACACCTACTTTATACTTGTTACATGTCCTCATGCACAGATAACTCCTTAAACAACAGATCTAAAATTGCAGCTTACAATTTTTAGATGCGCTATTCTGGATCCTCCCGCAAGAATAAATCCTACTAGTTCTCTTTGTTTATGGGGGGGACTGGGCAGCTGTGTTTGCCATAATTAACCCTGTGTGTACTGTGCAGACAAACCTTCAGTATCAATTTATATTAAACACTGTCTATCCTAACAAAGGGTTTAAGGTGTAGAGGCTGTGTTTCTTGCATTGTACAATAATGAAGACAGACGTGGGAAAAGCTCACCATAACAACCTCAAAAAACCTTGCAGTCAGCCATGACAACTCCACCAGAGAAACATCTACAAGATAAATATTTTATTGAAAATCTAGGCGTGCTGTGTGAATGTGAACACTTAACAAACATATAATGGGAGTTTTCTTAAATTTCACTACAAAAGTGGAAATAATCTTTAAATCCACATGATTCTCATGGCCATAGGCAGATAGAAGTCTTGTCACTCTGGACCCTATCACTATACTTTAAAACACATAATTTCATAATGTTTAAGAGGAATTCCAGGTATGGTATATTGTTACATAGTTACATTGGTCCAGTTTGGATCAATGTAACTATGCATATACGATACCCGTTTGATGTCCCTGGAAGCTGGAAATCAGGTACTCCAGTGATCTCCACTTGCTTCCACGCTCCATACTAAGCAGCCAGCCTGACACATTCTGAACACAAAAGGTCAACTGGTCCTCTAAAGCAGCCTTTCTCAACCAGGGTGCCCAGGCACCCTAGGGTGCCTTGAGGTTTCTTCAGGGGTGACTTAGTAAAATGTCTAAAAATTACTCAAAACTCCAGTGGGTGGACAAGCCTGCCTTTTAGGTAATAAATCACCTCTAATGTTGGGTGTCCTACATGTGTGGATATGGCTGCATTATAAAAACTATTAGAATAGTTTTTCACATTTTAGAATGGGGTGCCCTTTTAAAATTACGGACAGTCTTGAGGCACCCTAATTTAGAATAGGGTGCCTCAAGACTGTCCATAATTTTAAAGGGTGCCTCAGGACTGTCCATAATTTTTAAAGGGTGCCTTGGCAGAAAAAAGTGCTCTAAAGCGTACTTTGATTAAATAAGGTGGAGAGGTGGGGTGGGGATGTTACGCTCTCCACCTTGTTCAATCAAAAACAAAAGCTGCTGACCCAGTCCACTTTTCCATCTTGTGATCCCCTAGCCACCATTTGTGAAGACAATCCCAAGGAAACGAAATCCTTCATAGAATGAATACTATCTGCAAACAATGAAACTGTACAGCAGGTACACTCAGTGGGACCTACAACAGGAGGAATTTTCCAATGTAGTTTAATAACTGAAAACATTTGGCAGCGCACAGTCTCCTGTTAAAAGACCTGCTGCCCGCTTTACACATTTACACCTTGATATCTACTAAAATTACCAATGGGAATAAAAATAAAATCTTGTATAAAGTATATGTAGATCCTAAAAATTAGCTCCAATCTGCTAAACATGTCTGTTGCTTTTGAGCTTGTAGTAGATTACCAACACTGCCTCTGCTACACCAAAATCCTAAGTAGCCTTATCAGTCATGGCCGGAAAATTGCAAAGCACCTCCCCTTACATTTTACAGATGAGGAGAGAGGGAGGTGTTATGTAGTCAGGGGTGAGCAGCCTAGGGTGACAATGCCTGTCTCATTTCCTAGTGGGAGGATGTCTTAGTAGATATTGAAACTATACTATAAAACCGTAGAAGCAAATGGAAAGCACATATGATTATTTAACCTTCTACT
Source organism: Staurois parvus (assembly GCF_062004578.1). NCBI lineage: Eukaryota > Metazoa > Chordata > Amphibia > Anura > Ranidae > Staurois > Staurois parvus. Next base: position 850,778 of record NW_028318715.1, on the reverse strand, counting down.
GCAGGGCTGTATGTAGCCATGATGCTGTCCTAGGCACAAATTATGATGACTTTTCAACAAACCCTGCTCCTTGTGTCACGTGAGAATTTTGGTAAACGCAACTGCTAGAATGAGCTGTTAGAAGCATCATGCTGTCTTAATTTTATGCATAACTACTTTCAGATGTACAGACCACCAAACAAGAGAAAGAAAAAAATGGATTCATGTCTTGTGACTACAATGCCTTTCAATATCCCTTACAGCTCTCTTACTGGATTTAGCCAAAAAAGTCCAAGGGTGGACAGAAAAGGGAAATAAACTGAGGAAAATTTAATACAGTCCTGTTCTAGTGTGTAAAAGTGGAGCTCTTCTTTAGATTACCTTTAAATGACATACAGTAGTTGTATTTATTATGTTAGTTCTAGAAGCTGCTGGTTTTCAGAAGCACTTCAGTGTTGAACAGGGTGGTGATGGTAGACTAACATTCCCTGAAGTTTACACAAATGTTAAAATTTATTTTTACAATTTTACTAAATGGTGCGATGCTTGAAAAAATTGCTGACAGAGCATAAAATATGCTGGAAATATGCTGTACTGGAGGAAAAAAACAATACATGTTTAATAGTCATTCAGCTGAAGTCATAGGGTTTTTGAGGAAATGTCAATCATAGATCTCTAACAGACTTTCACTGTATTTTATAAGGTTAGCAGTGTAGATTCTTAGGGAACTTTCAAAGTACTGCTTACTTTATATAAATTGCGCTATATGTGACAGTGTATTAAGAAATAAAGGATCTTCAAGTTTGAGATTTAAAAAACATAAATTTTAAAGTAATATTTGTACTGACAATTTTAGCCATTCTGAGTTTTACATGTAATTATTATGTATATGTTATATTATTAAACTAATTGTATACATTTTGTAAAGCAAACTCAGCAAAACCGTTTGCATATTCTACTCCTTTAATGTCAGGAGTGAAAAAGGTGACATATTTGTAGTCATACCTGGGAACTTGCTAGAATTGACCCAGTAATACAGGAATTTTGATTAGGTTGCGGGTTGTAGCTAAAATCAAAGAAACCTCTGTGACAGTCTATTTAACACATTCCACATTTCTAAAAAAAATAGATTTGAATTCTCCCCTGCTCCAATTTTCATTAGGAAAGTGTGTAAGCTTTCTTAACATGGTCCCACTACAGTTTGTGGGAACTTAGCCACTCTTTTTTTTTTTATTATAAATATTTATTAATTTTTCAACCAAGTACAGATCACAATCACTTTCTCCTTTAACAAAAGGAAACAAGACATAAAATCAATATCTTCCTACTGACTTAGTTTATCTATTTCCCACATCCACAACTACCCCTATCCCTTCCCCTCCCAACCCCCGCCCTCACAACTCCCCCCCCCCCCCATCCCACTCTGCATTTCTCTTCTAACCCAAAAAAACTATTTCTACAATCCATATTGGAACTTAGCCACTCTAGTAGGTGCGCTACTGAGATGAACTACAGATGCTTTAGGGAGGTACCAGAACTTGTGTCAAGGGCGCATGGAGCACAATTTTAAGATAATAAAAAAATGGAATGTGTACATAATTTTGAGATTCTAATAAACTGCTGTGGTGAAGTGCCTGAATTAGGAGGTTAATGTAACATAGAGTATTTAGTTACTCTTTAACCAATCATTCGGTAAGCATTTACGCTGGAGTCAATCGTTTAACAGACTACGAAGTTCGCACCAATGGAACAAAGAGAGCAGAGATAGAAAGCCATTAGTGGCTCTGATGGACAGCTCTTCTGATGAGCATTTGGAATGATGAATGCCAACATAAGCAGAGAAGCACATGTGGCCGCTGGCTATTTTCATATTTGCTACAAAGTGAACATTGTTACTGAAGTGATGTTGCAAAACTAGCACAAATAAAGGCTGTCCCTCCTATTCATAAAAAGTGTATTAGGGGAACTTGTAATATCATTGTATTTGACCTCTCCTGATTATTTTTTTGATCTCAATATGGAACAACACCTTTTATTCAAAGATTGGTTGCAGGATGCAATCTTGGTTACCCCCTTGATGATTGCTGTTTGCCAATGTTCAGGTAGAGACCAAAATCCCAGCTTGTAGCCTCTGGATACCATGCTCTGGGTCCAAACCCCTGAAACATTCCAGGGTCAGATGGCTGAAAATGCCAGCAGATGCCCCCTCACTTCAAAACGTGGGAGTGCTCACTCATTGAGAGTACTTGTTTGTGAAAATGGAGGACTTGGGGGGTTCAGATCCTACAATGGAACTAAGTTCCAGGCTTTGCCTTGGAGGCATGGGAGAAATGTAGAGAGCTTTTCATGGACTCCAAAGAAGAGAGTTTCCCAGAAGGAGATTTCACTTTCTTTTTCTGGTGCAAAAGACATCCAACATCCTCCTTGATAAAATTGTCCAGGGATTCGCCAAAGAAGCATTTCTCATTAAAGGGAATATGCAAAGTGTGCTTCTTGCACTGAAGCTCTGCAGACCAGCCTTTGAGCCAGAGGGTCCTCTGCATGTGTATAAAATGAAGGCCTATTCTAAATATATACCAAATAATATCCCCTAGCATGTCAATGTAATTGAACAGGGCCACAGGCAAGAGCTGTAGTTGTTGGAGGACAGAAGGATCCATCAGGATAGAACCAAAATCCCAAGACGGCTTAGAAAGCGATGGTATGGCAGAGGGACAGTGCTGTAAAGCACTCTGCAGCTAACTCATAACATTGCATCAAGGTTGCCTAGGTAGGCCCCTAATGCAGACTGCAGTGCTCAAGGAGCCACATTACAGGCCGACCCCACTTCTTCTTCCCAGCAGGGTTGGGTATGGCTCCTAGGGAAAAGCCGTGAATTAGCTAATCTAGGAGCTGCAAAAATGAGCCCCAGTGGCTCTGCAGACACTCAAAAATCTTTCAAGCAGAACAATATCTTGATAAAAAGAGGTAGAAAAATAGGGATTTGCTTACTTTTTTTGGAGCAGAAAGAAAATGTCCTTTCTGCTAAAGACACTAGCAGGAAACCGAGGCATGATGCGGATAGAAGGGATTATACTGGGCTGCCTTACAGCTATTGTTTGCCAGTGTCTGATTTCCTGAAGGCAGCTGTATAACCCTATGTACCTGACTTCTACTCCTGTACCTTCTAAAGTATGATTAAGAAAAAATAATCAAAAAAACTCCAACGCAAAATGCCAATTCCCTTTCTAGTGCTTTGACTATCTGTACCACAACTGACTCTTTATGTGTTCCCACACATATCAGGGAACATGACAAACAGTGCCACGCAGTACCAGCCACTTATCAATTACATTGTACCATGATTAATCTCAATAAATTATTCATAACCTAAAAAAATTGATAAATAAAATCAACAATATATAACATGAATCCTTAAATAAATGTTGTCAGTTCATCACATACTTGTGTCATGGTCCTTTTTTCCACTACATGCACATTCTTCAATTTTGTGAATTGGACACTTTCATTTTCACCATATATTGTGCAATTCCCAACACCAACAATCAAATGCCCTCATCTTCTTTACATGACCTAAAAGTGCCTTGCCCTTTAAACTGGGGTCAGTATAGACATGACTGGTCCCACTCTCTGTGGCCTCCAGGTTTCTCAATCCGCATCCATCCTCGTCACTCCATAAAAGAAATGCCACCCAAGGCTCAAAAAGAATAAACAATCATAGTGCTCTCCGCTCTCCGCTTTCCCACCAATATTTTATTAAAACTACTAAAATACAATTTGCATAAAATGTGCACTGTTCTGGTTCACTTCAGATAAAGGGTAAAAGGCAGTCACTTTGGTAACACATTCCATTCACTTCTGGTTTTGTGGCATGATGTCATTGGCTCCACCCTACAGCATCACGTGACTTTAAAGGTTTGTAAGCAAGCAGTGCATAAGACCAATCACACAGAGGGGTGGGATTAGTGTTCCTTAATGAACTTCAAGAAAAATATTTTATAGTAATTACAAAAATCTTGTTTTATCTTCCATTAAGGACTCTAGTAAGTCTAGGGGTGGGATGTCCAAAAGCAGTGGGTGACCAATGCAAATATGAAAATCAACAGATGTGAAATGATATTAAAATCAATGCCTAAATGGAGTCTTGATGGGGACAAATTTACTAAAAGTACGAATGTACTAAAACGTAAAGGAAATTGAAAGGGAAATGACCCCAAGGGTCTATTTGGCATTCCACATCAAGGCAGATAATACCAAGAAGAGGAAATAGTACCTGAATTAAAAAGGAGCCTAAATTAGCAATCGCTAATACACTGTATCAACTGGAAGGTAACTTAAAACAAGAGATAAGCTAGTCATGAAAGACAGTTACTAGAATAAAGGCCTAATCTTGTCAACCAAATCCTTGACTTCACGGAATGAAGGTTCGGAGATACAAGGTGGATTTGCGTTACTAAAACTGGAGAGTGAAAAATCTGATGCAACTGTGCATGGTAGCCAATCAGCTTCTAACTTCAGCTTGTTCAACTAAGCTTTGACAATAAAACCTGGAAGCTGATTGGTTTCTATGCAAAACTGAACCAGATTTTGCACTCTCCAGTTTTAGTAAATCAACCCCAGTATGTTAAAAAAAATAAACACTAATAGCTGAAGGATAGGAAGGGTAACCATAACCCTTGACATCAAGGAGATTGAGTTCCATAACAAAAGGGATGTTCCTAAATAGGAAGTAATTTCCAAATAAGATATATATAATTCTGAGAGCTCTCTGAACACAAAATTACAATGGAACAGTAGGATGAGAAAAAAGTCTGACTCTTTACATTATAAACTGTTGCAGGGATATGATAGCCACATTAAAGCCTGCCTGACTGAATATAGAGTATAAAAAACATGGTATTAAAGAAGAAAAAGAAAGGGAGAAGGAGACGCATAATAAGGATCTCCCATCTTGCCAGTAGGATTTAATTGGTGCCACACCCCTTAATAACCAGACACTGAAAGATACATAACCCTAACTAGAAAAGCTAATGGGGCTTTAGAGGCAGCATACAAGAAAATTAAATATTCAAAAAAGTAACAGAACATAGCTTCATTAATAAAATTCAAATCATAGTTGTGGTGTTGAGGGTTGAACAGATAAAACGTTTATCTTAAAAAAGCACAATGTGCTAGTAATAAACACAATCAATATAAACTATTACAAGATATGGTCTTGAACAGTATAAATGTCATAATTATGATGGTTCCAAGTTAATACTTTGCTAGTTGCTCCGACACGTTTCATGGGACAGAGCCCGCTTCTTCAGGGAGACAACGTATATTCTAGAATTATGCAAAAATGACCAAAAAAGCAAAAATGAATATATAGCATGTTTAGAGAGATAATGATAGATCTAACAAACGTTCTGTCAGCATATTACCCATTGATGACATCATGGACTGTATGAGAGACCAGTGGAAAAACATGAACAGTGGATCCCAAAAGGAAATGAAGAAAAAAATCACTCAATCAGAAATATGGATATCCGCCAGCTGGGAAAAGTTACAAATTCATAATAGGAAGCTGAAAAATCATCAAAACATAAAAAATGTTTAAATGTCCCAGAGCATTACAAATTAAACCCCTACTCCCCAAACTAGTTGTATATTAAAGCCACACCACGCCGTGACGTCACGCCGTCGGAGCATTACATATTACCAGCTGGTCAGTCCTCTTACAGACAACTGTCTGCAACGGTTTTGCACTTTTTATGTGATGCACCTTTTATTTGAATAAAAAATTTAACCTACTACACTATGGGAGTATCCTTGTTGTCCCCTGGGGGAGTACTCTAGCCTGCAGGTCCATTGTTAAGACGGATCACCACCTACCACCCAGGCCATTGGGAGTGACAGCACCCACCAGGACCACACAGGCATATCTGAGTGAGAAGGACAGCTCATCTGGGTTCCAACAGAAGGAAGACCTCCTATCACCTGAGATCAGGATTATTACATACAAGGCGCATTTAATATGCGCGTCCGGTGAGTGCGCATTTCATTTCCACCTCTACCCGGACAACGAAGTCACCTTTTATTATCCTGATTTATTTATATTTATGGGACTACTTCTTACCTTTATTTGAATTTAATTTGATTTATGATATTGTATTTCATCCATTCACTCTATTAGCTATGAGCGCTGCACTTGTCACATACATTGTCTCTTTCATAGGTTATTGGTACCTGATTCTGTGCGTAGCAGCTTGTTTATTTACACTAAGGCGCTTTTTACTACTCTTTATATACTTTGTCTGATATTAACTGCACTGCCAGTCTTCTCAAAAATGTAGCAATAAATTAATCTCTCAGCTTCCAGGTTTATATAGCAGAATGGGCTGCCAAAGTACCGGTGTTTCCGCCATGTGGTGCATGCGAGACTGCATCATTGACATACGTAAATGACGTCACAATGTCAGTGCAGCGCGCATCATAGCGTCTAGTGTCACATGATTACAGCCAACTTAAGGAAGTCCATATGGGAAGACATAAGGTGCTGACACTGTCAGCCACTATAAAAGGCAGACAAGGAGAAAGAAATCAAGCCAAAACACTACCTAGTTCAAATGTATATACATAAAATAGGTCATAACATAGTATTCCATCTGGTCCAGGTGCTTTATTCACCTTTATACTGTCTAAATATTTTTGGATCATCTCAGTTGTGAGCCAATGTGGATCATCTGGAGCTGTGTCAATGCCATGCCCATCATGGACAAGAGCTCCCCCATGCTCCTTTGTATACACAGAGCTGAAGAAGGTATTTAATAAATTTGCCTTCTCTTTGTCCCCCGTCACCCACTCTAGACTATTTTGTAAAGGGCCTACATGCTTGGTAGAAACCTTTTTACTATTAATATATTTGAACAATGTTTGGGGGTTGGTCCTGCTATCTTTTGCAATCTGTCGTTCGTTTTCAATTTTTGCGGCCTTTATTTCCTTTGTGCATATTCTGTTTTAGTCTTTGTAATGTTTAAACGATGATAGAGTTCCTTCATTTTTATATTGAATAAAAGCTTTTTTCTTATTATCTGTAGCCTTTTTAACTTTGGCCGTAAGCCACATAGGTTTGATTTTTAGCCTTTTAAACTTGTTGCCCATGGGAATATATCTTGCAGTGTGTTCACACACAGTCTTTTTGAAGAACTCCCACTTCTATGTTGTGTTCATCAATGCCAATATTCCCTCCCAATCTAAATCTTGGAGAGCAGCTCTCAGACTTGGAAAATTAGCTCTCTTGAAATTGAGCATTTTTATTTTTCCCGTATGTGCTTGCTGTTTACAGCTAACAATAAATGAAAACATGTTATGGTCACTTCTACCCAGATGTACCCAGAAAGTGTAAATGAACATTGATATTCTACACCTTCTGCCCATAATGAAGGTAGGAAACTAACTGAGGGAACAAGAGGAAGACGTTAGGGAACTAAGGACTAAACCAACTAATCCAAACATTCAGGTAAATTGGGTTGTACTACGTCAGAAATATAGTAATAACAAGTTGTAGTTACACTGAATTGCCACTAGATAACATCACAAAATAATATTACTGTAAATTGCATAATGAAATCCAATGCAAAGGCGATGGTTACATGGTTACAGGTTAAGGTAAGCAGCCCATCATGAGCAGTCTAGCACTAGCATTATTTGAACCTTCTCTACCTATTCTTGTTACTACAGACAAGGCTGCTGTTAGAAACCACGGAGCTCCATGCAGCCAACCTGCATAGGGCCCCTCAAATAACCAGTTTACTGTGCTTCAGTTATGAATGAACAGAGTGAGCGATCAGTACCAGTCACTCATCGTGTTCATTCAGGAAAGGAAAAGCCTGGTAAATGTGACATATTTACTGCACCCTTCCCCCACTCTCCATCCTGGGAAGGATCCTATTGTGTGCTTGCAGCTACCAGTGGGAAGGAGAGAAGGGAAGCCAGTAGCAACGTGGGGGTAAGGAAGGTACACAGAGGCCCTGGGAGGTAGATGGAAATGTATGGTGCACAGGGAGGGTGATCGGTGAGGCGGGGGGGGCAATTACCACCTGATCCACTGTATGGCTCTCTCTGCAGCAGTCAAAAGCCAGTGGGAGAGGGGGGAGAAGAAGCCATATAGGGGATCGTTTCCAGTAATTGCCCCTCCGCCATGCTGATCACCCAGCTGCCTGGGCCCTCTGCTGGCCTGGGCCCCACACAGGAGGACTGGTGGTACTCCCTTATCTACAGCCTTGACTACAGATGCTTCAGACTATGGCATTGGTGCAGTGCAAACCAGGCAGACAAAACTGCCGCATTTGAATCTAGAATTCTTACAGAAGCTAAACAAAAGTATTCTACTGTACAAAAGGAAGCTCAAGCAGATGTTTGGGCAACAGAAAATGGAGAATATACCTATGAGGTTGACAGTTTACCTTATGGATTGACCTTAGTCCATTAAATACCTTAATTACCACAAAGGTATTTGGGCAAGCAGGAAAGCGTAAAGCCAGATGGTCAGCAAGGCTACTCAATTTCAACTACAAAATACAATACAAAGTCTGAAAAATGTTAATGCAGATTGTTTGACACAATTACCCTTACCTGCAAGTACTAGTATTCAGGATGAAGATGTTGAAGTTGTATTTACTGATGTAGATGCAGTTACATCATCTCAGTTCAGACAAGCTCATCTTGCATGCCAAATACAAGTACAATCAAGGGATATTTTAAAAAGCAAATATTCAAATTTGGAAAAAGAATTGAGCCCTGTTCTATAATGTTACTATAGGATTAGACAGGAACTGTCCTCAAATAATGTCTGTATTGTCCATGGATCTCATCCCTTGCTCGTACCGGAGAACATGACAGCACCTTATACAACTTTTACCTGTGGACAGCCAGTTTGATATAAGAGTAAATTGCCAGAAATTGCATTTGTCTCAAATATAACATTTGCTGCTCTAATTAGATTTCTCTTCACAGTCTTCAGCTGGAAAGGCAACCCAAAGGAACTAGTGCCTGACAATGGACCACAATTTTTTTCACCTAGGATTAAATACTTCCTGAGATAGACATATTGTATATAGGAAATCCTCATTTTTTTTACCCCAAGAAAATGGGGAGACTGGGAGATTAAAAAAAGCCTTAAAGTTTTACTAAATCCATAACAGTATAATCAGTCTGTATATGCAGTAAAGCATGCTTGGTATACTCACTATGGAATCTAGGGGGTTACTGATCCCCATTGTGCAAAAAGACTTTTTGATCCTGTGTTCTTTGATCCGCCCCATCTTCTACGGTCCCCAATCCATCTATTGATAGTACAGAGCTCTAGGAGGCACTCTGCCCATGCTCAGTTTAGTGTATATTGCTAGAGAGTTTTTTTTTCTTTGGGATGGTGCATCTGATCAGGACAGAGCCAATCAGAACTGTTCAGACAGACGGTCAGGGGTTATGCAGACTCATAGGACAGTCTGAGGAGAATTAAAACGCCTCCTACAAATCTTGGAAAGTTATTAGTATAGAGTTTCTACATGTAGGACTGAATTAAGGGCCGATTCACACCACAAGTTCTGCATTCCAGATGCATTTCTGCTTTCACATTTTGGATGTATTTTGATAAGTTTCAGTGCATTTTTTATGTGGTTTTGATGTGGTCTCCTCTTTGTTTTTTTATCTCATTTGAGGACATGTGCATTCCAGTACGTTGTTGATGCATTTTGCCACGTTCCAGATGTGTTTCATACATAAAAAATTGCAACATGTTTTACTTTTGTTGACTGAACTGGAACGCACTGTGCTGGTGTGAACTTGGGCCATTGGAATACAGGTTAAATACTGTCCATGCATTTTTGGTGCAGAAGAAAAAATCACTGGTCTGTATTTGGTGTGAACCGGCCCTAAGGGCAGCTCATGCCCTAAACACAGCCCCCTTGGCCCTTCCATTGCTTAAATGATAGGAGATTGAGACAAGTGCTGAAAATAAAATAAAAGTTGGAAAATGTATAAACTTTTAGTGTTCTTCTGCATCAGCCCTAGACCAGACTCAACAATTATATTAAATAAAATCTTTTTGATTATATTTATTTACCAGATTGTTCAAAATCAAGCAACTCACTGAGGCCTTTTATTTAGAAACAATGAGGGAATAACTTATTTGATAAATGTTCATAAAAAATAATTACTTTTTTTACCGAATGCTTATTTTCACTTTTAATCATTGTCACTTTGATGTTAAAAAATTCACACTTTGATGTTAACAAAAATGAAAAAATCCTTTTATTTAAAAAAAATATCTTTTTTGGATGTTAATTTTTTTTGCTTTGTACTTTAAACCATGTAAGCAAATTATTTACATATGCCTAAATAATTATTTAATTTTCAACTTGCACTTGAGTGTCCAGAAAAGAGAGGACTTTCAGCCCAGGATGTTAAACAAAAACCCAAAAAACAACAGATGCCATTGATATGCATATATCTGGGGAGGGAGGGGAGGGAAAGTTAGCTCAGGGCAAAGGAGCAAAAAGGATAAGTGCACTTTTTTTTAGAAAGACCTTTTAAGTTGGCACTGTGTAAAATAGTTACATGTATAATACTTTCTATACTCTGCACGCGTTAGTTCCAGCTACTGTTCAGTTTTTTATATTATGGATGCCTGAGAATGTGTATTATACTGTAGAAGCTTGAACTTATTAATAAAGCCCTCTATAACTACTCTGCCTATCAGATCACGGGACACACCAATGTTGTTGATCTGAATATACTGCATGAATATAAGCTATATGTACAAAAGAAAAACAAAATGGCGCTGGGAGAGGACAACACATGAAGAGTCTAGATAGGTTAGTGACAAATGATGAATACAGCAGGAGAAATACAAATACAAATAGGGGAATAAGTGTACAATAGTAATGAGTTCAAAATGGGGTGGCGATAGAGTAAAAAATGGAGACTTGGAAGTCCATAGTCAAAGGGTCCTAGGTGGTGGATGGATGGTGAAGGCAGCTCCCCATTGTGTCCGATATATGCTATATGTACCCACATACACCTGTCTTATAAAATCTGTACATGTTCTGCTGTAAGTTTTGCAATATATTGATTGTGGAAATTATGCAGTGCACACTTAACCACTTGACCTCCAGATGGTTTTATCCCCTTCACAACTAGACCATTTTTTCCTATTCAGCACTGTGCTAATATATTTTATTTCTCCACACAAATAGGGCTTTCTTTTAGTGGTATTTAATCACCCCTGGGTTTTTTTTTATTTTTTACTATATAACAAAATATACGGAAAAATTTGAATTTTATTCTGTAATAAAATTTTGCAAACAAATAATATTTCTTCATAAATTTAGGCCAAAATGTATCCTGCTACATTTTGTTTTTGTAAAAATAACCCAAATAAGTGTGTATTATTTAATCTGTGTGAAAGATTTAGAGTTTACAAACGATGATATATACAGTATATATGAACATTGGTTGATCAATTCTGATGTTCTGACTCATTTCTTAAGGTCCTAAAATACCAGGACAGTACAAATACCCCAAGTCCAAGTTATTTACTAAAAGGTATGGTAAGTTTTTGAAGTTGTAGTTTTTTGTCACAATTTTTTGGAAAGTGAAGAAATTTTAAAAAACTTTTACAATTTTATTTTACATACTGTCACCAGTGTCGTACAGCATCATCATATGACTGGTGTGGCCGTGATCAGGTGATACTGACTGGTGACAGTATGCAAAAAAAAGAAATTACGGCGCCCGGTGATTGCCGAGGATTCTGACGTGGGGGGTGGAGGGAGAATTGTTAGTAAACAAAACAGTTCTGTGCACAGCCATGCAAAGCAGTGTGCTTACAGGGAAGCACAAACACAGAACATCCTTAAAACAGCACACAGTTAACCCTTTGATCTCCCCAGATGTTAACCCCTTCCTGCCCAGTTCCATTAGTACAGTGTCAGAGCTTTTTATTAGCACTGATCTCTGTATTGGTGTCACTGGGAATGTCAGTGACACCAAGTCAGTTCTCTCCAGTGTCAAAATGTCCACCGCTGTCCCGCTATAAGTCCCTGATCGCTGCCATTACTAGTAAAAATTAAAAAACAAAAAAAGCCCAGTATATATACCGCCATTTGTAAATGCTATAACTTTCACATAAACTGATTAATTTCCACATATTGGGATTTTTTTTTAGCAAAGACATGTAGCAGAATACATTTTGGTTTAAATTTTTTGACAAAATTTTATTTTTTAAATTTTTGGACATGTTTAATAGCAAAAAGTCAAAAATATTGTTTTTTTGCTCAAAATTGTCGGTCTATATATTTTTTTTAATAGCGCAAAAAATAAAAAACACACAGGTGACCAAATACCCTAGAAAGAAAGCTCTATTCAGTGGAAAAAAAGTCTGTAAATTTAATTTGTGTGCAGCATTGCATGACCGTGCAACTGTCAGTTAAGGTAACGCAGCGCCTAATGCAAAAAATGGCCTGGTCAGGAAGGGGGCCGGGGGGAATGTTCTGGAGGGCAAGTGGTTAAAGCATTTTTTGTTTCACCTTTTTGGAATCTCCTCAAAATTGTTAGTCTTTTTTTTATAGCGCAAAAAATAAAAAACGCACAGGTGATCAAATACCACCAAAATAAACCTCTATTCATAGGAAAAAAAGGACAGAAATTTCATTTGGGTTCAGTGTTGCATGACCACACAATTGTCAGTTAAAGTAATGCAGCGCCGTAACGCAAAAAATGGCCTGGTCAGGAAGGGGGGTAAATCCTCTGGAGGGCAAGTGGTTAATAGGTGAAATGTGATCACTGTGATTGGTCACAGTGATCATGTGGTATCTGATCCAATCATAGCTGCCCGATACCAAACACCATGAACGGGGGGGGGGCACTTTAGTGGCACATGGCCGGGATGACGTAACAGTAGGTTGTCCAATAACAGCAGAGCCGTCAGCCAGCAGAAAAATGACTTACTGCTGATCGGTAAGTGATTGAAAACTTACTAAGGTCTCATTCACACCTGAGCATTTTATAGCTCAAACTGCTCAACATTCAAAATTCCATAACTTTTAATTGTGCTTGTTCACAGCTGAGTGCAATGCCACTTGAAATTTGAAGCTTGAATGTACATGAGCTTCGTTTGCGCTACAAGCTTTAACCTCAGCCATTTTTGGCCATAACAGATTTCAATGGGAAAAAATGAAAATAAACGTGCCTATCATGCATTTTTCCCCAGGTAACTAGCTTTTCATTAGCTAAAAATAATTAAAATAAACACTTAAGCAAAAACGTCTACAAAAAACCTTGTACAAAAAAAAGAAAAGAAAAAAAAAGCCTGTAAAAACGACTAAAGATGCTCAAGTGTGAATACAGCCTAAGGCTGGCCATACACTATACAATTTTCTGTTCAATTTCTGCCCAATTTCCTTTAGGTTTACCTTCACCTATGTAGTGCAAGAGCCTGCCTGATTGGATACAATTGAAAGTGTTGTTTAGGTTTGACCTCTCGTTATGTGGTTTTTGGTAAATCTAAAGCAAAAATCTCAAGAACATTGAAGAGTGTATGGGCAGCCTAACTGTGTAAGTGATTGGGGAATTTCCTCTGTAAATGTAAGCACCAGGTAGAGATTCTAGTATTTTACAATACGGTATATGTACTGAACAGTGTGTGTTGCTGAATCTTCCAACACCTAGAGAAACAAAACATTAAATATTCGTTTTAAGTGGTCGTAGCCCTTGAAATAGAAGTAAAACAAACGTATTTTAACCACTTCCCGTCCGGCCGTTGTATATAAACGGCCAGACAGTGGCAGTGCAGGAGCGGGTGGCTGTTTATAAACGGCCTCCCCACCCCCTGCTTGTGCACACTCCCTGGGAGCGCGCAGCACCATGATCCGGTGCCCGCTGTGTCCTCCGGACACAGTGGAACACCGATCGTCGCACGGGACCTCTATACGAGGTCCCGATCATGTAATCACTGATTGGCCAATCAGTGATCACATGCAGAGTAGTAAGCAAGATGTCACTTCTGACATCATTGCTTACTACGTGTGAAATCTGTGAATGATCACAGAGGTCACATGATACAAGGCTATTCACAACAGCCTTGTACCATGTGACAAGATGTGACCAATCACAGCTCACACAGTATCTCTCAATGGCTGCAAGAATGCAGCCAGAGAGAAGGAGAAATTATTGCTTTTACAGCATTTATGGGTGTAAAAGCAATCAGTGTAAAAAAAACTTATCATGTCATCATGGTGACACTGTACTGCTAGGATGACAGTATGTAAAAAAAAAACCCCATAAAAATTAATATAAAAAAATCAAATAAAAATTTAAACATTTTTTCAAAAATTATCATTTTTGGTTATAAACTAATTTGGATTATTTTTTTTTACTAAAAAGATAACTTTTTTAAAAAGATAAATGTTGGTCAAGATTTATGATGAAATATTATTTATTTGCAAAATTTTATAAGAAAAACACTTTTTTTTCAAAATTTTTGTACTTTTTCATTTATATAGCAAAAAAATAAAAATCCCAGTGGTGAATAGATACCACCAAAATAAATCTTTATCTGTCTGAAAAAAATGCTACAAAATTCATACAGTGTTGCATGACTGCGCAATTGTCATTCAAAGTGTGATAGTGCTGAAAGCTGAAAATTGGCCTGGACAGGAAAGGGGTGAAAGTGTCTGAACATGAAGTGGTTAGTAGCACTAAGTGTCATTTCTGTTTTCTGTATCGATCATCTGCACTGCCCGAGGGCCCGGGGTCAGTAGGGGGCCCCATGAGATGCCCCTGGTACCTTTTTCATAGGCTTTTTCGAGTTTGGGCAAGGACACAGGGGCCCCATGATCCCCTATTGCCCGGGGGCCCCATGAGTGGTCAGTCCGCCCCTGCCCATACGCCATGCTTTTTAGCACCAGTAAAGACTTCCCAAACAGTGGCAACATTCCAGGGCTCCTTTCCTACTACTATGTCACAAGGGGCCTGGAACACACAGATTTGCAACGCTCTGCAACTTTCCTCAACATTGAAAGAGAAAAGCCTGTTGAAAAACCATGCAATCTGTATTATTTTTGGCTGGCAACATTCTTCTTTGTTAAGGGTAATACAAAACACACCATGTAAGCCTGTTTTAATGACAGGTCCGAATCTCAGCCGCAATAATTCCAGGGGACATAATTTGCTGTAACATATACAGTGATTTTGAGAAAAATAATATCTATTCGGCTGAGAATTCCTCTGTGGTGGTTTCCTGCTTGTTTAAATTAAGGGAAAAGAAATGAAACAAAATAATCTATGCCCGCATTTTCTTTCAATGGTGTTAGGCAAAGAAAACTTTTGACAAATGGAGGGCTGGCCTCTGTTTCCAGCACAAAACCGTGGACACATATGGCTTGGGTTTCCAGTGCTGATTTCCATATTTCGCACGTAATTATCTTTTCATGTTTTACTTAATGTATTCAGTAACTCAGGCACAAATTAGGTTTTACAAAGGTGAAGAAAGCTAGGGGTTCAGAAGTATGTTTACCATACAAACAATGTGCATTAGCAATTATTTCATTACGCAGCTTGAACATTTAGGCCACTTGCACACTAGTTAACACATTCGCTGAGCTCTAGGGAAAATTAGTGCAACTTCACTTGCAAAGTGTACATTCTATTTGCCTCTAGTAAATCAACCCCAGTGTATCCACCATCCTGATTCATGAGTCCTGGATCCCAAATTAAAAAAGTACCAATGCAAAGCAAAACTAAATATACAAAATATTGTTGTTTAATGTGGTTGTAAACCTCAGACATGAAATATGAACAAAGCATATCCCTCTAAAGTGTGTACTTATCTCATTAACCGCTTCCTGTCCGGCCAGATGGTGGCAGTCCAGGGGCGGGTTGCCATTCATAAACCACGCCCACCATTTTGGATTGTGCCCGCTCCCTGGGAGTGCGCAGCACCGCAATCCAGTGCCCACTGTGAACACCGATCACTGTACGGGACCTCTATGTGAGATCACGGTTATGTGATTGGCCAATCAGTGATCACATGAAAATGTCACTTTTGACATCATTGCTTACTCCGTGTGAAATCTATGAATGATCACAGAGATCACATGGTAGAAGGCTTGTCACAACAGCCGTGTACCATGTGACAAGCTGTGACCAATCACAGCTCACACTGTATATCTTAATGGCTGAAAGAATGCAGCCAGAGAGAAGGAGAAATCATTGCTTTTACAGCCATTATGGGTGTAAAAGCAATCAGTATGAAAAAAAAAATATTCATCACCCTCCACCATAGTGACACTGTACTGCTAGGGTGACAGTTTGTTAAAAAAAAAAAAAACAACCCATAAATAATAATATAAAAATATAAAATAAAAATGTAAAAAAAAAATGTTTAAAAAATTATAATTTTTGGTTATAAACCAATTTGGGTTATTTTTTTTTTACTAAAAAGATAACTGAATAAATTTTGGCCAAGATTTATGAAGAAAGATTATTTATTTGCAAAATTTTTGGGCTTTTTCGTCTGAAAAAAATGCTAAAAAATTCATACAGTGTTGCATGACCGTGCAATTGTCCTTCAAAGTGCGACAGCGCTGAAAGCTGAAAATTGGCCTGGACAGGAAAGGGGTGAAAGTGTCTGAACATGAAGTGGTTAGTAGCACTAAGTGTCATTTCTGTTTTCTGTATCGATCCTCTGCTATCAGCATGAGTCACTTCTGACAAGTTCTGGACACCAATAGAAAAATAGTGACGGGGAAGGACCTCCAGCAGATTGACAGCCTCAGCTCTGTTTCTGTGTGCTGCTTGTAAGAGGGCAAGTCTCTTCCCTCCAATCAGCTTTCAGAGCTCTCCTAGCTGAACTCTGCAGTGTGTAATTTTAGCTCTCCACCCCTTTTTTCAGAACTTTTAGACAAGCTTTATAAATTCAGGACTTTGAATAGCTGTAGAAGAGAGAAGACTGCATTCAAACAGGTACAACTTATGTAGGAGGATTTGTTCCATCTCTGTGTATCACCTGTCACTTTACTGGGCATATGTAAGGATTTCAAATATATCTATATGGTCCTCCTAGGCCTAGGCCTCCTAATCAATATTACAAAAGGCTGCTAAAACCTTACCATATACCAAATGAGAAAATGACAAATAGAAAGCTAATTGGTACTGCACTTTATCTGAGTATGATAAAAACTCCTTATAGAAATATTCCTCACAATATATTAATAATATCATTCATATTAAAATAAAAAATACAATGATTATATAAACCAAATCCAAACTTAAATATTGAACAGAATACACATGAAACATCCAAAAATATAGATAAAAGTGAAGAACACCCAAACATAAAAAAGGACCCTGAGAAAGTCACCTGTTAGAGTGATGTAATGCATGGGACGCGGTGACACAATTTCCGGCGTGGACGCCATATTGGTACTCCAATACACATCCATGCAAGTACACCCACAGCATGTGGTTCTCAATGCTTATGTAAAAGCTGTATACATGTGAGTGGGCATTCGGTTTTACTACTTCTTTTAATTAAATTATGACGTTATCACACTATGGGAGCATATTTTTTTTTTCTATTTCTTCTGGCTGCATGAGAATTGGCTGATCCTATTTTTTACTGCTCTGGAGAGGGTTCCTGCTGTGCTGGTATCCACCAGTGAGGGGGATTGATCCATCATTGTACCTGATACCTTCTGAAGTGGGTCCTGGTTCCTGGTTGGTGCGATATTGTGTGAAAAAGGCTTTTTGGGTTTACAATCACTTTAAGGGCCTCAAATGCCTAATATATCAAACATAACAATACTAAAGACACATATTAGTGCACAGATATAACACTTTTTAAAATAATACTATTTAATCAACAAATGCCTGTATAAAAAAGCAAATCAAGGCTTTTAAAAATATCTAAAAAGAAAAGGCAATAACTATAAAAATAAACTACAAAAAAACTCAAGAAACAAAATACAAATAATGATATTAATATTTGCATTTTCCCTTCCCTTCTCTCACAGAAAACAAGCAAAATTTATATAATTTAGGCCAAGTTTAAAATGTGATTTTATTCTGCAGATCCATTTGCTTTCTTGTTTTAATAGATTATTGTTATAGTCGCCATTTTTGAATCCTGTCCAAGACCCAAAAAGCACAAACTTTCAAAATATCCTGCAAGTTTAACCATTTGCCTACCAGGGCACTGATAACCATTTGCCTACCAGGGCATATTTTTTTAAATTTTTCACATACATGTTAAAATCTGCATTTTTCACTAGAAAATTACTTAGTAGCCCCAAACATGATATATTTTCTGAAATCAGATGCCCTAGAGAATAAAATGGTGGCGATTGCACTTTTTTATGTCATGCAATAGTTGCGCAGCCGCTTAGCAAACATAGATTTTCAGTTTAAAAAAACACTTAAATGTAATTTAGTGCACACAAATATATTTTACCCCATTTTGGTAAAGTATAAAATATGTTGTTGTCTCAAGTAAATAGATACCAAACATGTTAAGATTTAAAATTGTGCATGCCTGTGAAATGGCTACAAACTACAGTGCCTAAAACTGTCCATAAGTGACACTGTAAAAGCCTTCACAGGTTATCAGATTAGAATTGTAACCTTATTGCTATTGCAAGGGGTGAACAAGCCCCTTTTGATAGCTTTGGGCTGTGACAGAACAGTGACCCATCCGAAAGAACAGTATATCATTAACATACCTGTGCCATAACACAATATGTACAATGTCAAATCATCAATACTGAAAATGACCTGCTCCCACCCCCCAAGGTACAGGTTCACATATGAGGACACATACATGGTGCCCATTACCGTACCCTGTACCTGAAAGTAGTAGCATAGGGAAAAACATAAACATTATGCAAAAGCAAGATTTCAAAAAGCCGTAATAGAAAGATATTGTGGTCCTAAAGCAAAATCTCACATTCAGTTAGAAACAAATTCACACATTGTTTGCCAAGCTAGTAGGAAATAGTCATATAGAGTGACTCTGTGTTCAAGGATACTAGATGTATTTACGGGGTACTCATCAGTCTCCTAGGGTATATTGGGTAATGTTTATCCCCCCTGCCCTAGGAGGACTCCTCGTGATGGGGTGGCTTCATACCCAATGCTTAAGACTGGTTCTCCAGAAGAGCTGGCCTTAGATTCACCTTGGGATCTCATTGTAAATCAGCTTCCTGGTCTGGACACCTATGTACATCACTTCACCTCCAGAAATTTTAGGAGTTCTTCGTTTGACGGAACGAGTGGTTTGGTTCCTATGGGGTTTGTGCACCAGGGTGCTCCTTATACCCTGCATGGCAGGAAGCAATCATTGTTGGAGGGCTCTGAGCTCCCCTTGGTTTGTCAGCAGGCAGAATATGCTGAGACCGTGCTGCAGATAACCCCTGTTTGAGATAAAGGGGCCTTCATGGGACTTGGTCACCTAGAGATAGGTTCACTTCATATGGTTTAGCTTAGAACGTTGGTCCTTCAGGTAGTTTTGAGCTGCAGATAGTCCCTAGTCCCTTCTTGGATCCATCAGTGGCTGTGCCCATCCGTTAGTTAGATTTCTTTTCTCTTAAAAAAAAAAAAAGAGGCATGTTGGCTAGAGGAGGGGTGATACAGAACAGGGCTGTTTTTTAATGTAGTGGGCCTGTGTACATAAGTTGGCTCCAGTGTGTTTCTGCAACAAGGAAGTGCCATGCCACACTGCATCCACATACACATGTACATTTTTAACAACCCCATACCATAAAACACAATCTTCAATAATAAAGGAAGATGCACCATGCCAAA
Organism: Staurois parvus; assembly: GCF_062004578.1. Taxonomy (NCBI): domain Eukaryota; kingdom Metazoa; phylum Chordata; class Amphibia; order Anura; family Ranidae; genus Staurois; species Staurois parvus. Next base: position 830,960 of record NW_028318715.1, on the reverse strand, counting down.
TCCTGGGTTTGGCCAGATTTAGCTAACAGTGGGAAAGTCTTAAAGGAGTCTGAGGGCTCGTTCACACTTGGCTGTTTTACCAACGCTTGCCAAACGCCCCTATAGCGTTTGGCAAGCATTGGTCCGGCGTTTGCGGAGCGTTTTTAACGCTCGGCAAACGCTCCGCCACATGCGCGGTTTAGCAGCGGTTGCTAAGCGTTTGCCGTGCGTTAATAATGCCCCACAAACGCCTATAATGCAGTTTGAGTGGTGTTACCGCTCCGCAAACGCCCCGCAACCGCACCGCAAATGCCGGACGGGCGTTTGCGGAGCTGCACCATAGACGAGAATAGGAGGCTTCAACGCCTCCTGATTCGACCAGAGGCGTCTGTTTTGCCGCGACGCAACGCGACGCAAACGCTCCCGTTAGAACAGCACCATGTGCTGTAATGTGCAGAATTGGCAGAGGCATTTGGGAAGCGGTAAAAACGCTTCCCAAACGCCTCTCTGCCGCCTGCACACAACGCTAGTGTGAACGTAGCCTAACAGACATTTACAACACTTAACAGTAAAATATTATTTTACATCAGAGCCCCCTTTTACGTAGAAGTCCCCTCTTACATTACAGCCCCCCTTACATAGTTCCACTCCAAGATATCACCAGCACACCATGTTCTGATAAACAGACAGGACACTTTATTGTCACCAACAGAAAGCACCATTTCACCACAGCACCCTCCTAGGGCTGGGTTTCATTGTTGTATGGAATGCGCTGAACTATTTTATTTAAATATTTATCAGGGTCACCTCTTAGATCAGAGTGCCCCCCCCCCATTAGATCAAAGTACCCTCTTACATCAGAGTGCCACCTTAGATCAGTCCCTCTTACAGTACCTTAGAATACCCTCTTACATAGAAGTCTCCCCTTAGATCTATCCCCTGTTATATAGGTCTCCCCCTTCGATCAGGAATTGTCCCTTAGATCAGAGTCCCTCCTTACCTTACAAAGTTTACAATTTTTTTTTTTTCTAATGTCATAACCCTTCTGTAGTCAGCAGTGTACTCAGTGGTGTATTTAGGTTTTGTGCTGCCCTAGGCAACACAAAAATCAGACCCCCCCCCGCAGAGAGAACCTAACATTGAACATTGGAAACGAGAATTGGGCTCTGCATACACAATCAAGCAGTCTGTAGCCTCTCTCAACTCCCACCTCATTTCCATGCCACAAGTGTCCCTTCTTCCAGGTGGTGGTGCTGCCCCCAGGGGCGGACTGGCCATTTGGAAACTCGGGCACTGCCCGAGGGCCCGGGGTCAGTAGGGGGCCCCATGAGATGCCCCTGGTACTTTTTTCATAGGCTTTTTTGAGTTTGGGCAAGGACACAGGGGCCCCATGAGTTGTCAGTCCGCCCTTGGCTGCCCCCCTGAAAAATGCCACCCTAGGCAAATGCCTTGTTTGCCTTGTGGTAAATACGCCCCTGAGTGTACTCTACCAATGGACTTCAAGAAATAGATTTTACTGTAAGTACAAAAACGTATTATTGCAGTTGCAATATTTATTAGACCTGTGCGTTTCATTTAGATTTTTTTGGCCGAAAATGTAATTGTAAGAGATTCAGATGTTTAAGAATCTCCAAATGGACATAGTAACAAATGTCAACAAATTTTAAAAAAGTTATAACAAAATTAATGAATGCATTTGTTTCCTTCAGAAGACATCACATGATGCGATAGTAGCCCATGTGGAAATTAATAAAATTTTCAAATATATTTGATTATTCATATTCAAAAAATGAAGGAATTCGAATTTCATTCCATTTGTTAATTCCAATGTACATGTCAATATTGTCCAATCAGCCCATGCCACTTCTCTTGGTGGGCTAGACTAGCATCCAAAGATATTGAATCCTTCTAATTCGTATCCATCCGATTTGATACTATATTGAATATATAGCAATCTTCTGGAAAAACTGCTACATTTTTTAAATCCACCTGGACCAAAGAAACTTATGAAACAAATGCTGTAGATACAAATGAATTCCGAAAACAAAGCAGGCAGAGATGTACCATTGCATACCATTTTTTTAACATCGAATACAAGTACTGGTACTTTTTTTTAAGTACTCGCCGATACCGATTACTGATACCATTTGCCTAGGAAGAGTAGGTAGAGGAGTGGTTTGGGAGGTGGGGAGGGAAGTTAGGGAGTTGGAGTGTTAAATTGGAGGTGGATTAAGAATTAATGGCATCCATGCATGTCTGCAAAAGGCAGCACATGTTTGTGTGATACGGGAAAACACTTGATTTTGCATGTTACTGGTGTGAACAAGTCCTAAAATGTACTCTGTGAGGCAGAGTTCAGTTGTCTGGATGTTGTAAACCCCCAATCCTCCCAAATCCCCCCTCTTAGCACAAATCCCCCCCCTTCCCCTCCAATTACAATTCACCCTCTCAGCACAAACCCCCCCCAAATCCCTCATCCTAGCACAACCCGCCTAAATCCCCCCTCCTACCACAATATTAGTGCAAATGCTTAGTATTGGCACCGGTACCGGTATCAGTACCGGTGCATTCCTAGAATCGGTCAACATAACAAATATGACAAAACAAAATTCTTCAAAGACTGAATGCATCCGAAATGAAACTTTCCGGTATGCACACGTCTAATATTTTCTGTTAGTTTTTCATTGCAATCATGAGTAACAAAAGCACACCCCTAATCCATCAGCATGCTGATCATACAACAGGGCAAGAGCTGGTGTCTGCACAATAGAACTTGTGTTGATGACATTTGTTTGACATCAGTTTTTGAGATGCATCTGAAGTCATTCATTAACCTGCAGCAGGACACAAGTGATGTGCAGGTTCTCAACTGCGCTCCACTTATTCCCCAAAAGCTGCCATAACATTGTGTTTTAAAGGGCAGTCACTGGTTTAGGTGGCACGCTGTAAAACAACTCAACAGCAATTTTGCCACCATGTGCTATGAGATGACAAGCAGAGCACACTGTAGGATCATGCTCTTACATTCACATCTTGGGTGGACTATCTCCCTAATTCAGTGTACAGCCTGAAGAACCTGGAATCATGTTGTCTACCACAATCATCACAGGGGTCACCGTACAGCTTTAGGCTCCATGCACACTAGCATTTTTTAAGCTCCAAGAAGCTATCAGCATTTTTTTTCAGCTCCTAGAGGCTAAATAGTGTTATCCTATTTGTCCTTGCACACTACTTTAGGCTAGTAGCATTTTTCAAGCTTCAGCATTTAGGAGCAGAAAAAAGGAGTCTACACACGTTTAAACTGCTTCTAAAAATGCTATTACCAGTGTTTTTTATCCAGCTTTTTTTTCAGCATTTTGTGCATGCTAGTGTGCATGGAGCCTTAGGCCTCGTTCACACTGCTGGTCCAATTGGGTCCACCTGTCAGTTTTTCAGGCAGACCTGATCAGACCATCCACAGACCTCTATGGCTGGCATCCCATCCAATCCTGTATGCCAAAAACAGACACATTGGGATCTTTTCCCCATCCTTCCAGCGGATTGGATCAGACGACAGTTGGACGGAAATGGACAGGTGGTCTGTTTCCATCTAACTGCCCCATAGGAAAAAGCAGGCTGTGTCTATGTCCGCTCTGCAGCAGCGGCACAGACACGGACTTGTCATCAAACTGCTCAGCGAGGATCAGCGGAGATTGGACCATCCATTGACCTCTATGGCTGGCATCCCATCCAATCCTGTATGCCAAAAACAGACAGATGGAGATCTTTTCCCCATCCTGCCAGCGGATTGGATCAGACGACAGTCGGACGGAAATGGACAGGTGGTCTGTTTCCATCCAACTGTCCCATAGGAAAAACCAGGCTGTGTCTATGTCTGCTCTGCAGCAGCGGAGCAGACACGGACTTGTCATCCAACTGCTCAGCAAGGATCAGCGGAGATCGGACCATCCATAGACCTCTATGGCTGGTATCCCATCCAATCCTGTATGCCAAAAACAGACAGATGGGGATCTTTTCCCCATCCTTCCAGTGGATTGGATCAGATGAGAGTCGGATGGAAATGGACAGGTGGTCTGTTTCCATCCAACTGCCCCATAGAAAAAAGCAGGCTGTGTCTACGTCCACTCTGCAGCAGCGGAGCAGACACGGACTTGTCATCCAACTGCTCAGTGAGGATCAGCTGAGATTGGACCATCTATTGACCTCTATGGCTGGCATCCCATCCAATCCTGTATGCCAAAAACAGACAAATGGGGATCTTTTCCCCATCCTTCCAGCGGATTGGATCAGACGACAGTTGGATTTAAATGGACAGGCAGTCTGTTTCCATCCAACTGCCCCATAGAAAAAAGCAGGCTGTGTCTATGTCCGCTCTGCAGCAGCGGAGCAGACATGGACTTGTCGTCCAACTGCTCAGCGAGGATCAGCAGAGAGATCCCCTGCCGAGCAAATGGATTCGCTGGCAGGCCCGTCCCGTCTGAAAGGGGCCTTACTGTATATCTTTGATTACCAAACTATAGAAAAAAAAAATCACAAGCACTAAATACTGTTCTAATTGTTTTTCCGTGTGTCGAGCAGTCCCTGGATGAAACAATACACACATATCCTTAGTGCCAGTACTTTCTGTATGTGGAAGACCTATAAAATGGAGCTTTCACAGTTCTGGCTACAGGAACAAGAGCCGTTTTTAGCAGAATGTGAAGATTAACCCGAAAGAAATCAGAAAAGAATGTAGAGCATGAAAGATGTTTTTCTTTGTGGTCATGTGAAGGCGGAAAAGGACTAAATGTGGTTTGAAAATTAAATGCAGACAACCACTGCTCTCCACTGAGGTCAGGAAGAAAAACATTTAACCCCCACGCTCAATTCACCAGGTTCTGTTCTTCCTTTGTCTGAGGGTTAATAGCTAAGCATTATCTCTGGATTATTGTTTTAGATCTTTTTTCCCGTTAATTGAGACCAGGGACAGGGTCAAGACTGACAATGAGATTTAAATCTACTTTGAACCTGTGCCTTGTCATTGCGCTTGCTGTGGTTAACCATTCCTATGTACTGCTTTGCTGCACCTGTTCTCAAGTGTAGTCTGGGGTTTGTGAACAGTACATGTTTGACCTAAGATGTCCTGTGCAGTAACGGTGATAAAATCTAGTACTGGCAGACAAGAAATTATGAAATCTGAACCTATACCCAAGCCAATGCCAGATTTCACTACATTTTTTTTTTTTTTTTACTAAGGCTGATGTAGCTAGCTATTGAATAATGAGAATGTCAAAAACCAAGTACAAGAATATGCTGTGCTACTCTTGATTTACAAGAACGTTTGATATTCAATAAAAAACTGATGTTGAACAGAAAGGAAATATTTGCATTTAAATCAAAAGAATATTCTGCTCAGATTGCAGTGATCTGTAATTATTTAAAGCAGTATTAAATCCAAAATCAAACATTTATTTTATTGCAGCGAAGTAATTCTTAGGGCTCACATACACGGCGCGTTTGGAAAACTCTTCTGAATGATGGAAACTGACTGCTGGAAAACGTAGGTTAAAAAACGTTAGTTTAGCCGCGTTTTCATACCGTGTTTATGTTCGTTTGCGTTTAGAAGCGTTTTTAAAAGAGAACCTCAGGAGACCCTCTCAAATGCCCAAAATGCACTGAAAAACAGTAAATAATTAACTATTTCAGACATGTTGAGAGAAATTGAGAGAGCAGAAGCAGAGAGAGCAGTATGTGTTGAGATGGCCTATCTTTTCTGGTTGTATTCACTATGGATCCCATCATGAGCATAATGCAGCACGTTCTACCATTTTTTCCTTCACGCGAAACCTGCGACTGACTGTTCTGGTATATTAGGTCCATTTGAATACATGGAAAACACTTTACATGCATTTCTGATGAGGAAAAAAGGCTCTGGACAGCATCTGGACATGGAACAGTTAAAAAACATCCTTGTAGGTGCAGACTTTTTCTCGGTTGGTGGGATGTAGTCCACGAAGTGACGACCAGTCGGGTGTTCCAGGTTGACAACAGCACGACGACCTCTATTCACAGCCATTGATGGTGTTTGGTGGTTCACAAAGATACATTCGGCAATTTTCCAAATGAAGTCAGAATGAATCACAGGCTTGTCACTTTTTTTTTAGCAGAATGTAGGCATTCCACAAACATTGCTCAAGAAGATGCCTGAAGATCTTCTTGTACTTCTTTTACTGTTTCCTCATTGCTGGGTAGAATGTCATTGCTTGATCGGCTCTGTCAACACCTCCCATGGTGTTATTGTAGTCTATCATGACTTGTGGCTTCATGATTTCTTTCCCACCTTTTGTGCGTACCATAACAGTGGAGGTATTAGGTACACATCTTTCTTGTCATGCCATCACAGTGCCATAATTTTGCCTTTCTGCCAGGCAACCATTTCTCCAGTCTCCAGCTTCTTATTGTCAAGCATTGGTGGCATGTCATGCCGGTTAGCTCTCACGGTTCCATAGGCATCTGCTTTGCAGAAGAAACTCATAAAGTTCAGGAGACGTATAAAAGTTGTCGGTTGTTACGCAATAGCCCTGATACAGCAATGGCGCAATGAGTGAAAGAACGGAAGATGTTGCCATTCCATAGTTGCTGTATTTTGGATTGAATTTTGTTCCTTTTCCAGTGAATATGACTGAATTCCAAATGTAGCCAGTTGACGATTCGCATAGCATGTAGGATTTTACACCCAATCGTGCTCTCTTTGATGCAATGTATTGTACCCAGCTGAGCCTTCCCTTGTAGACCATTAGACTTTCATCTATGCTGATATTTCTTTCTGGCACATAGCTCAGTTGGAAATTCTTTAGAATCATTTGAGATACTTCCCAAATTTTCTTTAGTTTTGGTGCAGGATGAGTAGTTTAACCACTTCCATACAGGGCACTTTTACCCCCTTCCTGCCCAGGCCAATTTTCAGGTTGCAGCGCTCTCATATTTTGAATGACAATTGTGCAGTCATACAATACTGTACCCAAAATAAAATTTTATCATTTTCTTCACACAACTAGAGCTTTCTTTTGGTGGTATTTAATCACCGCTGGGGTTTTTATTTTTTGCTAAATTAACAAAAAAAGTCCAAATTTTTTGAAAAAAAACAAAACACGTTTTTCTTTGTTTCTGTTATAAAAGTTTGCAAATAAATAATTGTTCTTCATAAATTTAGGCCAAAATGTATTCTACTACATGTCTTTGGTGAAAATAACCCAAATTAGTATTTATTATTTATTCTGTAAGAAAGTTATAGAGTTCACAAACTATGGGATATATTTGAATATTGATCAATCCTGAAGTACTGACAGCCAATCTAATTTCTTGAGGTCCAAGAATGTCAGAACAGTACAGATATCCCCCAAATGACCCCTTTTTGCAAAGTAGACAGTCCGACGTATTTCACAACAGGCATGGCGAGTTTTTGAAGTTGTAATTTTTGTGTCATAATTTTTCAGAAAGAAATAAAAAAAATGATTTTCACTATTTTTTTTTTTTTACATACTGTCACCAGTGCAGTACAGCATCATCATATAACTGGCATGGTGGTGATCAGGGACACTGACTGGTGACAGTATGAAAAAAAATAAAAATAAATTTTTTTATTATTTTTTATTAAATTGTTTTCTTTTTTTAAGATTTTTTTTTTCATATTTCACTATGACCAAAGTAGTATAATGTTACCATAGTAACATTGTACTACTTTGGGGAAGTGATCTATATATATATATATTTTTTTTACACAGTTTGCTTATAGCAAAGAATTACTTTGCTATAAGCAAGCATTTACCTGAATGAAATTGATTCATTCAGGCTTTTTGTTTCTTAACTGTGATTTGGCCACAGCTAATCACATGACCCAGCTGGGCTGTGATTGGCCCAGCTTGTGCATGTGATCGCTGTGACCATTCACAGCTAGCCACACTTGTATACAATAGATGGCATGATATGAAGCCATCCATTGTATACAACTGTCATGTGACCTGCTGTGATTGGTCACAGCAGGTCACATGGTACCAGCAATGGGGCCAGTACACAGATCTGTCATCCGCTGTGTCCGAGGTCCATGGCCGATGACAGATCGCGCCGCTGCGCGGCTCTGCTGGCATGCAAACTGTGCATGCCTGAAAGGACGCCATATGGCGTCCACCCGGACGGACGAGGGTTTTTGCCGGCCGCCATTCAGCCATAGGCCGGGTGGGAGCTGGTTAATCAAATTCTTCATTGTTTTCGAAATATAAAAATTTCATGACCAGGGAAAATCTGTACTCTGACATGACCGTGCCAAGAAATGGAGTGGCAAGTAATTTCTTAGTTGTCCAATACCACTTCTGGAGGGGTTCCCCACCACTCCCTGGAGTATTATTAGGCCCATAAATTTCCATATGTCATCTTTGGTCACTGGTTTCCACTTTCTGCTTCTTGGAAACTTCCGATGCAGAGTAGCCAATTGTTGCTCTTGGTACCAGTTTATCTCAGTAACTATTTTTTCAATAACTTCATTGGTCAGAAATAACTGTAAGTATTGCAAGGGGTTGTTGTGTTCAATGTCTACTTTCATACCAGATGCTCCAGTAAATGGGAATCTTGGGGGCTGATGCACTGCAAATGTATTTTTATTTTGCTTTAACACTGATCACCAGGCATATTTCTTGTGGGGTCTTTATTTAAAAACTAAGTAAGTGTGTTCCCATGATTACACTGTTTTCAGGTGGACTTTTTATTGTATCAATTGCAATGGATTCAACATTCACATTTTATTTTAGAAGTATGCACTTTGACTTCTAAGGCCCCTTGCACACTAAGGGGGAGATTTACTAAAACTGCTGCATACAAAATATGGAGCAGCTCTTCATAGTAACCAATCCGTTTCTAGGTTTTATTGTCAAAGCTTAATTAATCAAGCTGAAGTTAGAAGGCTACCATGCACAGCTACACCAGATTCTGAGTACACCATTTTTAATAGATCTCCCCCTTGGTGTTTAGCTTGTGTGCATCCAATCCCGGTGTTTTTGTGTTTCTAAGAGTCATAGCCACTTGAAGACTGCAATACGTACATTTACCTCAGTCACTTCCAGTTACCTGGGATGTAAACAGCTCCATTTTTAAATTGGGAAAGCATCCTGCATAACTCTCCACTGGTAACCTGCAAAGGCTTTTAAAGCGTTGTCTATGGAGATGTTTAAATACCGTAGTTTGGCACCATTCCGTGAGACATGTTAGGTATTTATTTACTTGAAGTAACACCATCTTTCTTCCAATTTGCATTTGAAAAAATGTTCAAACACCGTGTGGCATAAAAAAATTGCAAAACCCACCATTGTATTCTCTAGGGCCTCTGCTAAAAAAATGTTTATATATATATATATATATATATATATATATATACACACATATACACAGTGAAGGAAATAAGTATTTGATCCCCTGCTGATTTTGAAAGTTTGCCACTCACAAAGAAATGATCAGTCAAATCGAATAATAAGTGTATTGTAACACTGAGAGACAGAATAGCAACAAAAAAATTCAAAAGAAATGCATGTCTAACAAATTATGCACTGATTTGTATTTTCATGAGGGAAATAAGTATTTGATCCCCTATCATTCAGCAGGATTTCTCACTACCAGGTGTCTTTCATACAGGTAACAAGCTGAGATTAGAAGCAGTCTCTTAAAGGGAGTGCTGCTAATCTCATTTTGTTACCTGTATAACAGACACCTGTCCACAGGAGCAATCAAACAATCAGATTCCAAACTCTCCACCATGGCAAAGACCAAAGAGCTGTTCAAGGGACAAGATTGTAGACCTACAAAAGGCTGGGCTGGGCTATCAAACTATCGCCAAGCAGCTTAGTGAGAAGGTGACAACAGTTGGTGCAATCATTCGCTAATGGAAGAAACACATAACAACTGTCAGTCTCCCTAGGTCTGGTGCACCATGCAAGATCTCACCTCGTGGAGTGTCAATGATCATGAGAACAGTGAGGAATCATCCCAGAACTACACGTGAGGATCTTGTCAATGATCTCCAGGCAGCTGGGACAACAGTCACCAAGAAAACAATTGGTAACACACTACGCCGACAAGGATTGAAATCCTGCAGTGCCCGCAAGGTCCCCCTGCTTAAGAAAGCACATGTCCAGGCCCGTCTGAAGTTTGTCACTGAAAATCTGAATGATGCAGAGGAGGACTGATTGAAAGTGTTGTGGTCAGATGAGACCAAAATTGAGCTCATTGACATCAACTCAACTTGCCGTGTTTGGAGGAGGAGGAATGCTGCCTATGACCCCAAGAACACCATCCCAACTGTCAAACATGGTGGTGGAAACATTCTGCTTTGGGGGTGTTTTTCTACTAAGGGGACAGGACAACTGCACTGCATCAAAGGGACCATGGACGGGCAATGTACCATCAAATCTTGGATGAGAACCTTCTTCCCTCAGTCAGGACATTGAAAATGGGTCATGGATGGGTGTTCCAGCACGACAATGACCCAAAACACAAGGCAACAAAGGAGTGACTCAAGAAGAAGCACATTAAGGTCCTGGAGTGGCCTAGCCAGTCTCCAGACCTTAATCTGTTTGAAAATCTGTGGAGGGAGCTGAAAGATCGAGTTGCCAAATGTCAGCCACCAAACCTTAATGACTTGGAGAGGATCTGCCAAGAGGAGTGGACCAAAATCCCTCCTGAGATGTGTGCAAACCTGGTGGCCAACTACAAGAAACGTCTGACCTCTGTGATTGCCAGGAAAGGATTTGCCACCAAGTACTAAGTCATGTTTTGTGAAGGGGATCAAATACTTATTTCCCTCATGAACATGCAAATCAGTGCATACTTTGTTAGACATGCATTTCTTTTGACTTTTTTGTTGCTATTCTGTCTCTCAGTGTTACAATACACCTACCATTCAATTTTTAGACTGATCATTTCTTTGTGAGTGGGCAAACAATCAAAATCTGCAGGGGATCAAATACTTATTTCCTTATATATATATATATATATATATATATATATATATATAAATGTTTGGGTGTTCTAAGCAACTTTATAGCAAAAAAGCAAATTTTTACATGTAAACAAAAAGTGTCAGAAAAGGCCTGGATGGTGGATAATTTATGGCAGGCTGAAAAAAACGCTCCGGCTGGACGCTGTACTGAATGGTGCCCGCGTTTGGGGTCCTATGAATTCAGAGGTGTATGCCTGAATGCAGGTATTCTGCATTCCAGGCATACATTCCTGAACAGACTATAATAAAACAGTGTTTACTGTGCTAGTGGAAAAAAATTGTAACAAAAAAATAATGAACCAAAAACAATTAAAGAAAGAAAAGCCACCAGCACGCTATGAGATATTTGACACAGTACAAAATGTGCTGCACTGCTAATCCAAATGCAACCAAATAAATTATGAGATGTCCCAAATGTTCAGATAATAAATAGTGAAAATAATGAAGCAATCTTCAAAACACTGCATCCAAAGTGCTTCACCGCCACCAAGAAGAGACTTAAATCTGCTTACCAGATGGATATAACCCTTAAAGTGTTACTAAACTCACAACAGTAAAATCAGTCTGTATAAGCAGTAAAACATGCTTGGTATACTCACTGTTGAAACTAAGGGGTTAATCCTCCACACTGTGTAAAAAGGCTGTTTGATCCTGTCTTCTCTGATCCTCCCCTTCCTCCTCCTATCTCCTGATAAGACATATCATGTGGAGATACTTTTCACATGCTCAGCTTGGTGTGCATTGCTAAAGAGGTTTTTTTTTTCTTGGGAGAGTGCATGTGATCAGCACAGGGCCAATCAGCACTGTCCAGACAGAGGTCAGGGGTTCCGCATACTCCTAGAGCAGAAAGAAAACTCCTCCTACAATCTTTAACACTCTGCTGGACACTGCTAGAAGTCACAAGACTGTTCTAACTACTGATGAGAAAAGGTATTTAGCAGTTTATATTTACTAAAATAATTGCACTTCCATGTTGTGAGGAACCTAAGGGGTTAATCCTCTGCAGTGTGTAAAAAGGCTGTTTGATCCTGTCTTCTCTGATCCTCCCTTTCTTTTACTGTGCCCAATCCATCTGCCATAGTACAGAGCAACAGTAGCAAGTCTGCACATGCTCTGTTTGGTATGTACTGCTAGAGAGTTTTATTTATTTTTTTGGGTGGCTGCATGTAATTGGCACAGGGCCAATCAGAAGGAGAGGGATCATGCAGTCAGAGGTGAAAGAAAATTCCTCCTACAAGATTAACCAGTGCTCGGCCAGACACTGATAGAAGTCACAAGACTGCTACATACTGCTCATGAGAAAAGGTATGCAGCAGTTTATATTTGCTAAAATAATTGCATCTCCATGTTGTGTGTACTGTGGGAGACCAGATATAGTGAATGCAGGGTCCTGGGTTTAGTAACACTTTAAATTATAGAGTCACATCACGCTCCATAAACACTCCATAATGGACAATGGCAACGATCTCCAGGTAATCCCCTCTTTGGGTATTGAACCCACCAGGAAGAACCACCGCAGTTCTCCCCAGCTCAAAGTTCAGTACATGAAGATAAATACCCAGAAAGAGAAATTTCAAGCTTCACATCACTATGTGAAATCCACAGATTATTATAATAGGAATAGTTTAAAATACACTCACAAGCATTAAACATAATCAGTGCTGTATAAAAAGGCAAAACACCAGCAAACATTGCAATGTCAACCCACTTCTGGTAGAAACGTGATGACGTCAACAGGCTCCGCTCAACGGTAGGATTAGAAGCGCAGCATAATTTTATACTAATAAATTCCTGAACAAATAGGGCCCTGAACGCGTTTACCACTAGGTTCAGCTTTCAGCCTTGTCCATTCACAGCATATTTCAGCCTGCCATAGACATTGAGAGCCTACAGGGGGCAGAGTCTGGACGCTGCACCTGTTCCTCCTGAGTGCACTAAAGCACCGGAATTGGATGCACACAGACCAATTGCCTAGAGGCTGATTTACTAAAGGATTTCAGAGTGTTCACACAATAAAATGTGTGAATGTGTGAAGATTTACTATAGTTATTTAATAGTTTGAAAAGCAAATCCCTGTTTCCTTATTTCATTAGATTGAATAATTAGTATATTCAATCTGCACACAATTTATTTTGTGAACATCCTTTAGTAGATCATTATATAAATATATATATCTATATAGATATATATATGACACAAACAATCAATAAGCACTGTTTTCATATGTGCATGCTTACAACCTAAAGCAGAATGAAACCCACAACCAAAATGTGTTATATTGCAGCTTACCAATCATTAGATGTATAGGCTCTGTTAGTTTTCTTTTTTTAGTTTTTTCCCCTTTGTTTTCACCTGGTGATGTGGACAGTAACGACCTCCTGTATTAGAGTGCCCCCACTCTGGATGAAGGAGCACAGGGGCAGATTTGGACAGCAGAATTGTCAGTCTGGTGATGAGGAGAGTGTTGGATGTACTAGCAGATATAAATGCACTAAGAAATTGAAGCTGAACTGCAGCTAATACTTTATAACACTGTTCAACAAATTTTTATTTTTTGCCAGTTTTGGAAACAAAAGGATCCATTTCTTAATGAATTTCACATTCTGAGTTCAAATATAACAATGAAATTTGTCAATTGGCTCTAGTTTTTCTGTAAACGGAAAGTTTTCTACTATAGGCGTAATGACTACATAATGCACAATAATTATATAGATACATGTCTTTCCACAAATATAAAGCAAGTGATATTGACTACATAACAAAGCCTAAATGGCATAATATATTGCATAGGATTACCAAGAAAAATTATAGCCATAAGCTAAGTTGAATCATTTTAATACTTAGGATTCTCACTAGTTTTGTCTTCAGTTTGTGTCGGTTTTGCTTCTCTTGGCTTTTCTCTTGTATTCGAGGAAAGGGCTTTCTCTTACAACTGTCCAGCAATAGTCAGCAAGCATTGATGGGCTCCATTTACCTTGATATCTTCTTTCCATAGCTGCAATGTCTTGATGGAAGCGCTCTCCGTGTTCATCACTCACTGCTCCACAGTTTGGTGGGAAAAAATCCAGATGCGAATGTAGAAAATGAATTTTTAGAGACATGTTGCAACCCAGATTTCTGTAAGTCTGGATGAGTTTTTCTACCACTTTCTTGTAGTCTGATGTTTTATTGTTTCCAAGAAAATTTGATGTCACTGATACAAATGCTGTCCAGGCAGCCTTTTCCTTTCCACGCAACAGAGAAAGAAACTCATCAGTGGGTGTGGATGGAAGAAAGTCTGGGTCATGTGAGGTTGACGGTTGATGACTACACGCTTCAGGTTCTTCCTCACTTGACTCAACCACGAAGGATTCTGGTGCTTTAGGAATTGGTAGCCCCTCTCCATGAGGAACTGGACGTATTGCCGATGGAATATTTGGATAGTGCACAGATAACTTTTTCTTCTTATTTAGCCCTTTTACAATTGGAGGCACCATACAAAAGTAACAATTACTAACATGATCTGTTGGCTCTCTCCAAATCATTGGCACAGCGAAAGGCATAGATGCCTTTTTTCCATTCAACCATTACTCCAGTGCCGTCCCACAAGAATTGCAGCATATATGTGGTGCCCAGCTCTTGTCCTGGTCTCCTATCTTGCAGCCAAAATACAAGTTGTAGGCTTTCTTAATCATTCCTGTTATCCTCCTTTTTTGTGAGATAAAAGTTATTTCACCGCAGATATAGCAGAAATTATCTGCTTTATTCACACAAGTTCGAGGCATTACTGAGTAGCCTATATAAGCATAAAACGAAATGTAAAGACGCTGTCGAACTACAATCAGCTACAGATACTGCAGCTTTTATGCAGTGAAGTGATGCAATTAAAGGCTACTATTGCATCATCTCAGTATACATGCAATTTTCTATTGGTCACCAGTATCAATTGCGCAATATGCAGCTGAAGTTGCATCATAATTTTGAATGGCTTACGTCATTAGATGGGTGAATATATCATTGGAAACTAGAGCCAATCAACATTTTTTAGGGTCATTTTCGTTTTCAGCACCCCAAAATTATGTAAGATTAGCTAATTTTATGCCCAAAACTTTTTACCTGTTGAACAGTGTAATCAGTTACAGCAAACAGTTTTTCCATTTAGGATAAAGGTTTTACATAAATAAATTAAAGCTGATAAATCTAAGCATCCTTGCTAGCGTCCAATGGTTTATCTCATCCCTATAACTGCAATAGAGTTTTCCTGTTGAAAAACAAGAAACTTACTGGCTGGATCACCAGATGAAAATAAAGGATAGAAAGCCTAAAAAAGTAAACACAAACATCACATCTAAGAATTGGTAAGCTGTAATATAATAAATGTTTTCCTTTGGGTTTAATACTGCTTTAAACCTTGTTTTTGTTTGTTTCATTTTTTTTGTAGGAGACAATGGTGGCCCCAGGGCTATAATTATTTGGGATATCTCAAACATTTTCCCTAATACCCTGTTTTTATTTCTAAATAAACAGAGTATTCAGGGGAAAAAATCAACTCTTCTGCACTTTCCAAAAGCAAATAAACAAATAAATAAATAAAAAGAAATTTTGACATGAGTTAGGTTTTATTTTTTTAGCATCTACCACAAACTGAAATACCAGTTTTTGGTAGACCGAACCTTTAAGAAAGTAATTGTTTTACCAGGCATTTTCAAGAAGGTATGTTTAATATACAGTATTATACTAAATTCTATAATTTCCTAACACTCAGTCTGACATATCAATTTGCTTATTGTCTATTGATGCATTTAGTATATTAGTTTGCATATTGATAACCTTGTAGCAACACAGGTGCTGTTAGTATGATACTTGATGCTACAGAGGAAGCTTACACTGTTGTTAAGAATTCTGCTGAGACCACAGGGATACAAAAAATGAACTGCAGCTGTTTGGAAAGTGTAATAACATCTGTAATAAGCCACCATCCACCTACACCAACTGAAATCAAGACAATCATAAAAGAGATTTTCCTGAAGTCCAGTGGGACACAATTGTGAAATTCATATTTCAGCACTAGTTAATTGTTTACTTACTACAGTTAAAGATGAAAATTAACTGCTATCAAACGGAGTAAGAGTCTAAAATACCTTGATACAAAAACACTGTTTTAAAAGGATTACCTCAAGGGCACATTTTATTTAGTAATAAACAAAGTACAAAAAGGGGATGGCAAGAAAAGTAGATGCTGTCCTTGGTTCTTTCAGTAATGTAGGTGTTTATGCTCCTAAACACAGTTGGCATGTTACCATAGCGGCATAAAGAGGTTAGGTTATGCGCAGGGGTGGACTGACCATTTGGAAACTCGGGCACTGCCCGAGGGCCCGGGGTCAGTAGGGGGCCCCATGAGATGCCCCTGGTACCTTTTTCAAAGGCTTTTTTGAGTTTGGGCAAGGACACAGGGGCCCCATGATCCACTATTGCCCGGGGGCCCCATGAGTTGTCAGTCCACCCCTGGTTATGCGAGTTAGGTGTGACAGGTGCAGCTGGTCTCCTATGAATAAGACTGAAGCTAGAAGAAGAAATTGGAAAGAGAGAAACTAAAGTGCAAAAAAAAAGTGTACAAGGTATAATGCATGACTCCCCAAAAAGAAATGACCCTAACCCTGAGCCTCCAGGGCGCAAGACTCCTGACAGTGACAGGGGCAGAGTACTCTTGGTCCACCCAGCTGAAGCCAGGTATACCCCATTCTTTGGGGGACATGTCGAGGCAAGGTCTACCCAAGTACTAGGTTGGGGGCTCCCTTGATAGGAGACCACCTGGGCAAAGAAAAACCTGTAGTAGAAATAAAAAAACAAAGCGCACCAACCTTGCACATTACCTCAGTAAGCAATTCATAAATGTATTGATAAATTATACTCACAAGAGTAGCAGTAAAAAAGGCATATAACATCCAAAACCAAACACAGGGTTAGGAGACATGTGCAAGTTCCATCCAGAAGGGAGATAAACTCTTGGTCAACTGACGCGTTTCCCTTCTTCCTCAGAGCTGATCAGACAGAGATAAACCACCCCTAAATATAGTGCCGCTCTATCTGTGGGCCTGCCCCTATAGGCGGGATGGCCTCATTATGGGGGGTGGGGCCAAACATGTCACAACAGATAACATACATAGCATACAAAGCATAGATAAGATCACAATTAAGTCACAAATAAAAATTGGATAAAAGCAAAAAGATGATACAAACGTATCCATAAACGGTACATTGTAAATAGATTTAACTACTGATTGAAAGCATCATTGATTAAAAGTTAAAAGTTGAAATGCTAGGTGGGGAATAAAATCAAAGCAAGATAGGATACCTCAGTCTGTATTACACATAAAAACCATTAAAATCAACGAAACAGACAAAAAGTGACAAAAAGAGACAAAAAGCCCAAATTAGAGTTTTACCTTAAGAGTCTTCAAATAAAATCCTGACAAAAAGGCCAAGTGCTCCTTCCAAGACTTTTAGGGCAAGTTGAAGGGCCTACGTCCCACTATTCGAGTGAGTAAAATGCTCTGTGCATGTGAAAACATAAAAAAGTGTTGTGTACCAAAGTGCAAGAAAATGGGTGGTCTTCTGATAGGTATAAAAATTCCTCAGGACTCTCAGCCAAAAAAACAGCTCAGGAGGCAGGTGTATATAAAAAGTGTGCTAGAGTGCTGTGGCATACTAAAAACACAGTGAGCTCAAACTCAAAGTAAAACGTAAAGAACCACCAGTATACTTGTGCCAAAGTATTCCACTTGAGGCAAATCTTTCTTCTAGACCTCCAACAAGGGGTGCATGTTCCTGACGGTCATAGACAGCTCCAAGTACAGCAAATTAGTCCTTGCTGAAAATAAAGCTCCATGAAGCACTCTAAGACAGTATTGCATCAGGAAGTTTTGTCTAAGCATCTGACTTCTTGATAAACAGAAACTTTGGGGTGGTTTTCCCGTCTTTTTCCAAAAGGACTGATTTTCCAAAGAGACGAAAGTTTGAAAACGCTCTGTGAGGATTTTATTGTTCAGACAGAACAGGAAGAGAATAAAAATATTCTCCATGGGGATATACACAACATATGAATTCTCACAGAATTCTCAGTGTGTGTGAGCCTTTCGTAAGGAAGAACTTTATTAAATAGTTGAAGACTACTAAGCAATCAGTAACTGTTAATACAATAAACACTCCGGCCAAGATTATCTAATGTTCAGCACAATTTTAGGAGTAAGCAATGTGTACAATATTTCCCCTCACTTCCTATTCCCGAGGCCATACCCATTGATTCTTAACTTCACCCCAGCTTCATAGTAAGGGTTTGGGTGAAATCAAGAGCCAAACAGTATGGTCAGATTCAGCGCTAGGTTATGGGTTAAAATTAAGAGCCTTGACATTTAGAAGCCTACTTACCCCTTATGTAAAAATGCTGGCAAAAAATGATACCAGTAAAAAATACATACCTTAGACCATGATTTCTGACCTGAATGCCTTAGGCCCAGTCATATCACCTGAATCCCCCTGGGAAGACTCTGTCTACATTATGTTTTTATTTCCCCCCCTGGGTTTGCAGTTTTTCTATAGACACCCCAGTTTTCTGTTTCAAACAGTAAAGGCTCTTCCCCTCCTCTTTACACACTTACCTGAGTCCTGTATCGATACAGCGCTGTGCCTAGCTGCATCTCTTCTCTCTCTTCTCCCTGCTCCTGCCATTGGCTCCTGTTGCTGTCAGTCAAATCCCGAGAGGAGGAATCAGGGGAAGGGTGCTCAGGACCGAGACGCGCTGTGTGTGCCTATAGATAGCTTGATATGAGAGCACATGCATAAGAGGAGAGGACAGTGCCGCTGGAGGACCCCAGAAAAGAAGAAGTGGTTGTGCTCCCCATTACATGGAGTAGGTAAGTATAACATGTTTAATATTTTAGTTAAACATAGCCTTTAGAACCATTTAATGTAGATCAAAACCCCAAATTAATGATAAATAATAATTTCACTTCTGTGTCAGGTACTCATTTCATGAAAGTTGCAGATTTAAAAAGACTGAAAAGAACTTTTGAATTTATATGGAGATTAAATATTATATGAGCTTCTAGTGATTGGTTAAAGATCCCTTTAATTTACATTGACTTACAGTAATTGGCCATAGAGTGTGTGCATTTGTTGTGCTATATAGTATGGGACTAAAATATAAATTCCACTGGGCCAGGAATTATATGAATGGTTTTATTTAATCTGAAAAAGCTGCATAATACATTAGTGGTTTTCAATGTCACTCCAATGCATTTACCTTTTTTTTTTAATCTAAAAGTATTCATATAGCACAACATAAAAATGTAAACTTGTCCCATATTTTCTTTGTGACTTCATAGAAACCATTTAGCTGGTAAGTTTTTAGGAACTTAGATTTCAGTTGACAGTGGAACATCATGTTATTGCTTTTTCATGAAATTAAAGAGGGAAATGGGTACATTTTTCCTTTAGTTTCATAGTCACATCAGTACAGTATAGTCAGGAAGCAAATTGTGAGCTTCCTAAAACAATTTTGTATGCTGAAAATAAATCAAAGTATGGACCTTCATCCAGAAAACTGGAGATGTAGCCAGACATAACTGTGATTTCCAGCCAAGAATAAAATATGGGAATTAGGACCTCAATAGCTACAAAGTACAAACTGTGATCCAACATAGTAGCTCGAAGAAGTGTAATGGATAACTGTGGCACAAAAAAAAGGGAGGTAGGGATTTCCTCACCCAGTAAAACTAATGAGGTGTCTTGAGGCCTCTTTTTGCTAGTGTAAGGAATAGCATAGAATAATAGGAAAAGTAAATGGTTACAGGCCACACTCTAAACTGACTCACTCACCGCATGGAATTGCACAATTGCAGACTGCTGCTGAGAAGTCTATGACATTTACACAGATTAAAAAATATAAAATTAAGTCAATATATGCAAATGTTACACACAGATGTGCATTTTTTTAAAAAGACTGAATGGGCAAAATGACAGAGTCTTTTGGTAGTCCACCCCCGCCAAATCACTTATACTCACCTTCCCTGAATTCTCTACTTCCCCGTTCTTCCATTGGAGTGCCAAGTCAAAACCTGTGTAAGCCCTTTGATGGAAGCTTGCACTGGGTTTATGACATTGTCCTTCTCTTTGTGACAGTGTGCAGTTCTGGAAATTGGCCATGCTGGCCCAAGAACTGCATCCTAGAAGGATGTTACATGCTTCCCTCTGCCTGGAAGCACTGGGTATTTGATGGGGATCTCTGGGAAGGTGAATATAAGATGGTCATGAAGCAATATGACCTGTCACTTGGTCCTGTATGGCTCTTTATAATATACACCCACTTTATTAGGTACACCTTGCTAGTACCAGGTTGGATCCAATTTGTACCTTCAGAACTGCCTTAATTCTTCATGGCATAGATTCAACAAGGTGTTGGAAACATTCCTCAGAGATACTGTTCCATATTTACATGAGTTACTGTTATCTTTCTATCATCTCGAACCAGTCTGCCCATTCTCTTCTGACCTCTGACATCAACAAGGCATTTTTGTCCACACAACTGCCACTCACTGGATATTTTCTCTTTTTCAAACCACTCCCTGTAAACCTGAGAGATGGTTGTGCATGAAAATCCCAGTAGATCAGCAGTTTTTGAAATACTCAGACCAGCCCATCTGGTGCCAACCATGCCATGTTCAAAGTCACTTAAATTCCCTTATCCACCTTCCCCATCCTGATTCTTGGTTTGAACTTCACCAAGTCGTCTTCACCACGTCTAGATGCCTAAATGCATTGAGTTTCTGCTATGTGATTGGCTGATTGGCAATTTGTGTTACCAAGCAATTGAACAGGTGTACCCAATAAAGTGGCCGGTGAGCGTACAACAACATCTCTGTTGTTTTTTACTTTATGTTGAATGCTTTTTATTTCTGTTCATCCACTCCTGAGATTTTCACAACTCCATGCTATGGCTAGGCAGTGAAAGCAGAAGATTGATTAGTTTCTCTCTTTCAACCTGCTCTCTCCTCTTACCAGCACATTTCATGTAGGCATATGAACATTGCAGCACAGCTGACTGACTTCTTGTGCTGCTTCTCTCCCCACCAGTCTGAGTTCTACTGCACAGTAGACTACAAGAAGCCTAAGTCAAACGTATTTACTTACACTGTTTACATTTAAAAAATTGCATTCAATCATGTGTTAATGCATACAGAGCTGCATTAATTTGATCATGTTATATCTGCTTGGAGATCAAATTTAAATGTTATTTCATTGGAGCTATTTGACGCGGCTGGATTTGAGATGTGCTGTATTTACACATTTTAGGTGAGTTTTATATGAATTACCATTCATATGGAATGCGCCTGAAACCCCTCCAAAGCAAGCAGAATTTTTATGACTTAGACCAAACACATACCGGTGAGAGAATGCCCTTAAAATGCTTTTAAACCCAAAATAAAAAATGTAGTATACTGAAGATTA
The DNA here is from genome assembly GCF_062004578.1 of Staurois parvus. Classification (NCBI taxonomy): domain Eukaryota; kingdom Metazoa; phylum Chordata; class Amphibia; order Anura; family Ranidae; genus Staurois; species Staurois parvus. Next base: position 809,473 of record NW_028318715.1, on the reverse strand, counting down.
CCTGATTCTTTTTTAGGCTTTTTTTCCTTTATTTTTACCTGTTGATCTTGCCAATAAATCTGTTATTTTTTCAGCTTCATCTAACAAACCAAGCTGTCCAGCAAAAGTAAAAGATAGAGGGTTGAGACAAACCACAGGGTTGCTTACAATGGTCAGCTTTTATTCAGTTATGTAATACCTTTATCCCCAAGGGAAAAATATTTCTGTAACTACTTAAAAAGTGTTAGCAAGAGTTCTGTTTTAATTTTTTAGTCAACACTACCCTCTCCCCAGATTGGCAAGGCTTCTGTCCAAAGGTATCTATGTTGCTCCTCCAGTGGAGAAGAAACACCCTAAGTCTTCGGTCACACCAAACCCGACATTGAAATCGTGCGACTTCACTTGAATTTGAAAGTCGAATGTCAGTACGACTTCAGGTGCAACCTGGAAGACATCTATGTGACTTCACAGATGTCTATGCAAGTAATACCTGAACTTGCAAAAAGCAGTGCACAAAGTGCTTTCAAAATCAGTGTGACTCCGATGGAGCCGGAATCGCACCGATATGACCGGTTCCGTTGTGAACAATAGAGTGCGACTTGTCATGTGATTTGAAACTATCAAATCACATGACCATTTGCACTGGTGTAACTGGGGAACTAAGACAGAAAGTGTGCTCCTGGCTGAATCACCAGGTGAAAACAAAAAGTGAAAAAGGCCTAACAAAATAAACAAATACAGCCACCACATGTAAGGATTGATAAGGTGCAATATAATAAATATACATTTTTAGCATTATTATGACTTTTAGCATATTTATTAAAAAAATTATAAAATTGGTTTGTAATTAACAAGAATTTATCTAAACTAAACTGTTACAGCTTTCAAAACACAAATATGGTTCTTCATGGTTTATGTATCAATAGAAGATGCATTAATGGGTCAACAGATGTACATAGAAGGGGAGATGATATCACTTAAAGTGGAACTTCACTCTCTCAATCAACATTGGCTATTTTTAATCCTTATGCCTCTAGCATTAGTAAATAGATAGGAAAGTATATCATATTTACTTGTTTTAAACTTTTTTTTAAAATTCTTCAGTTACTTCCTGGTTTCTGGCCTAGGCAAATGATGTCATATATATCAGGAGTCTTCAGGAGGGGAGGAGAGACTTTATCAGCTAAGCACACCCTCCTTCTGTTTGTATGCCTGAGCTAAGGGCAGATTGGTCCCAGGAAGTAATTTCTATATGAATAATCTGTCCTTACTCAAGATGGTTGCAGCCAGAAATGCTAGGGGGGTGTTTTTCAAACTGATTTCTCAGCAAAATAAAGCATAGACACATGGATGGAGTTTGCTTTAAATAATACCAATTAATTAAATAGCATTTCTGGTTTATGGGGCTCAAATGCAATGTAAATCCACTTTAAGCTACAGGAGAGTAAAAGTTCCAGCCTTTTTTTCAAATGAGTCCAAATTGCAGAGAACATTCTGTGGATTTTAAAAAATATAGCTTCTACAGTGCCTTGAAAAAGTATTCATACCCGTTGAAATTTTCCACATTTTGCCATGTTACAACCAAAAATGTAAATGTATTTTATTGGGATTTTATGTGATAGACCAACACAAAGTAGCACATAATTGTGAAGTGGAAGGAAAATGATAAATGGTTTTCAAATTCTTTTACAAATAAATATCTGAAAAGTGTGGCATGCATTTGTATTCAGCCCCCTTTACTCTGTTACCCCTAACTAAAATCTAGCGGAACCAATTGCCTTCAGAAGTCACCTAATAAATAGAGTTCACCTGTGTGCAATTTAATCCCAGTATAAATACAGTTGTTCTGTGAAGCTCTCAGAGGTTTATTAGAGAACATTAGTGAAGAAGAAGCATCATAAAGGCCAAGGAACACACCAGACAGGTCAGGGATGAAGCTGTGGAAAAGTTTAAAGCAGGGTTAGGTTATAAAACAAATATACCAAGCTTTGAACATCTCATGTAGCACTGTTCAATCCCTAATCTGAATATGGAAAGAGTATGGCACAACTGCAAACCTATCAAAACACAGTCATCCACCTAAACTGACAGGCCAGGCAAGGAGAGCATTGATTAGAGAAGCAGCCAAGAGGCCCATGGTAACTCTTGAGGAGCTGCAGAGATCCACAGCTCAGGTGGGAGAATCTGTTCACAGGACAACTATTAGTCGTGCGCTCCACAAATCTGGCCTTTATGGAAGAGTGGCAAGAAGAAAGCCACTGTTGAAAGAAAGCCATAAGAAGCCCCATTTGCAGTTTGCGAGAAGCCATGTGGAGTACACAGCAAACATGTGAAAGAAGGTGCTCTGGTCAGATGAGACCAAAATTGAACTTTTTTGGCATAAAAGCAAAGCACTATGTGTGGTGGAAAACTAACACTGCACATCACCCTGAACACACCATCCCCACCATGAAACATGGTGGTGACACAGGGGCGGACTGACAACTCATGGGGCCCCCAGGCAATAGGGGATCATGGGGCCCCTGTGTCCTTGTCCAAACTCAAAAAAGCCTATGAAAAAGGTACCAGGGGAATCTCATAGGGCCCTCTACAGGCCCCCTACTGTCCCCGGGCCCTTGGGCAGAGCCCGAGTTTCCAAATGGTCAGTCCGCTCCTGTGGTGGCAGCATCATGTTGTGGGGATGCTTTTCTTCAGCAGGGACAGGGAAGCTGGTCAGAGTTGATCGGAAGGCGGATGGAGCCAAATACAGGGCAATCTTAGAAGAAAACCTGTTAGAGTCTGCAAAAGATTTGAGACTGGGGCGGAGGCGGAGACTGGGGCGGAGGTTCACCTTCCAGCAGGACAACGACCAAAAACATACAGCCAGAGCTACAATGGAATGGTTTAGATCTTGTGTTAGAATGGCCCAGTCAAAGTCCAGACCTAAATCCAATTGAGAATCTGTGGCAAGACTTAAAAATTGCTGTTCACAGATACTCTCCATCCAATCTGACAGAGCTTGCATTGTTTTGACAAAGAGGAATGGGCAAAATGTCCCTCTCTAGATGTGCAAAGCTGGTAGAGACATACCCAAAAAGACTTGCAGCTGTAATTGCAGTGAAAGGTGGTTCTACAAAGTATTGATTCAGGGGGGATGAATACAAATGCATGCCACACTTTTCACATATTTATTTGTATAAACTTTTGAAAAAATTTATCATTTTCCTTCATTTCACACTTATGTGCAACTTTGAGTTGGTCTATTTTAATAAAATCTCAATAAAACACATTTACGTTTATGGTTGTAACATGACAAAATGTGGAAAATTTCAAGGGGTATGAATACTTTTTCAAGGCACTGTACACTAAGAACCCAGTATATAGTGCATCTGTGTTCTACAAGTGGGTAGAGACTGGCCTTTAAGCCGCAGTCAGTATTTTTCACCAAGTGTTTAGGGCAATTTTTAGAGTTTGGGATTTAGCCGGAAGATAGAAAAAGGGTCCAGATGAATGTTTTTGCCCATTGTTTGGTATTTGAATAGTTTAGCCATTTACCAGAACCTCTGTACTTTAGTACTAAACTAGAAAATATACCTCAAGGTTCCAGACAGACCACATCATGTGAAACACTAGGCACTAGAATTGGTGTGAATCCTATCCAGAGTTGATTTACAAATGATTGGCATGGGAGACTTGCATTTCAAATTGCACAAAACTTTCTGGGTTTTTTTTCACTGTTTATTTCTTAAAAGAAAAACCAGATAGAAGAGATTGCCCATATAGTATAGGATGTACTGCCCTGTGCAACAGTCCAAACACCAAGGAACCTTTAGGGTACATCCACAAAGAATTGGCAAAGGGTGGAATATTATGCAAACATTATCCACTTTAAGTCTTCCCTATACCAGATTTACCACTACAGGGCAAACGTTCTGTGCAAAATCATGTGTATAAACGTGATTTTGCATTTCTGCCATATGGGGGCGTGTGTGCACCGCCGGAGCACAGCTTCTACTGTGGTTGGACACAGCAGAAGCCAATCAAGAGGTGCTGGCCAATGGATGAGCCCCAGAATCTGCTGATTGCAGAGGAGACTGACAGAACACAGCTCTGCCTATGTAAACAAGGCAGAGCTGTGTTCTGTCAGCAGCGATCTGCAAGATTTTGCAAAGCAGGGAATAAAATCTAGCAGATTGCCTAGTAAATACAGCAGTTAGTAAACACAAAAACACTGGCTAGGCACACAGTTAACCTTTTGATCGCCCTAGATGTTTAACCCCTTCCCAGCCAGTGTCCTTAATACAGTGACAGTGTATATTTTTAGCACTGATCACTGTATTATTGTCACTGGTTCCCACAAAAGTGTCAGTTAGTGTCAGACTGTCTGTCGCAATATCGCAGTCCCGCCAGGGGGTGTATTTACCACAAGGCATTTGCCTGGGGCAGCATTTTCCAGGGGGGCAGCACCACTCCCTGGAACAAGGGACAGAAGAAGGGACACACATGGCATGGGGACCAGGTGGGATCTAAGAGAGAGGCTGCGAGCTGCTTGATGGTGTATGCAGATATGTAGAGCCTGAATCTCATTCCAGGTGATATCTCTAGTTGTAAAGGTGAGTGTCTCTCTGTCGCTGGGGGGGAGGCCAGTGTATGCAGGGTTGTGGTTGTGGAAGGCTTTCTTGGGTGGGGGGGTGGTGTTGGTTGGTGTCAGGCTCTCTCCATGGGGGGGGCAATTTAAAACCTAAATACATAACTGAGTCCCGCTATAAGTTGCTGATCGCCACCATTACTAGTATAAAAGAAAAAATATCCAGTATATATGCCATACTTCCTAGGCGCTTTTCCCCCAAACCAATCAATATACGCTTATTGAGATTTTTACCAAGAATATGTAACAGAATACATTTTGATCTAAATTTATGAAGAAATTAGATTTTTTTTGTATTGGATATGTTTTATAGCAAAAAGTAAAAAATATTGTTTTTTTGTTTTTTTTAATATCTGTCTTTTTTTAGTTTATAGTGAACAAATACCACCAAAAGAAAGCTCTATTTGTGGGGAAAAATATTATATAAAATTCATTTGTGTACAGTGTTGCATGACTGCGCAATTGTCAGTTAAAGTATCACACAAAATGGCCTGGTCATGAAGGGGGGGTAAATCTTCTGGAGGTCAAGTTTATGTTTTAGTTGATGATTATATTTATTAAAACTTGCATTTTTTCCCATATAAGAAACCATATGACCAATCATAGGGTGTTGCTGGATTTTCTTTAACAGAGTATACAGTCATGCTTGTCATCTCTGGAAAATAAGATGTACTGTATCTATAAATAGAGAGGACACCCTTCCTAAGTGGAATCCAATTCTAAAGTGCATATGAAGACTTAAAGTTCAAATCATGGCCCCTGTATAACAGTCTAAACAAGTACCAAGTACCATTTCTACAGTATGTGATGCACGAGCTCCATAAAGTAAATAAAAAATGTAAAGAATAAACAGCGCACACACCTAGTGCATTATCCAAGGTTTATTCAAAGGTATAAAGGATAAAAACATACTCACAGATGAAGCATATATCTAAAATAATTTGCATTATAAAGATGGGCACAACGGCAAGCAAGGTGTTCCAACTGTCAGTGCGGTCAAATGGCTGACGCATTTCGGGGACAAATCCCTTTCCTCAGAGCTGATGACCAGCCTGTATGAAGGTCAAGCGGTAAATAACCATGGCTGAATGCCTTGGGAGCAAAGCTCCACCTCCTCTGCTTGTTAATGGGCGAGGAGTTAGAGGGGGTTATTTAAAGTGCAATACTTAGTTATTCATATAAACATATACATATATATACAGTTGTGGCCAAAATTATTCAACCCCCACTGAAATTGAGTGTTTTGGCCAGTTTGACATTGCTTTTGATCATTCAGTCATCTTGCTTACATTTACATTAAAGAGGCACTTGTAGGTCAGACAAATATAACATAACAGTTATAATGAAATAACCACAAATGTCTTTTCTGTGCTCACAGCATTATCAGTTTTATTCAACCCCCAAGTGACATTCAATCTTAGTACTTAGTACAGCATCCTTTTACAGTTATAACAGCTTTTAAACGTGAAGCATAGCTTGACACAAGTGTCTTGCAGCGATCTACGGGTATCTTCGCCCATTCTTCATGGGCAAAGGCCTCCAGTTCAGTCACATTCTTAGGCTTGCGCACTGCAACTGCTTTCTTTAAGTCCCACCAGAGGTTCTCAATCGGATTTAAGTCTGGTGACTGCGATGGCCACTCCAAAATGTTCCAGCCTTTCCTCTGCAACCATGCTCTAGTGGACTTGGAGGTATGCTTGGGATCATTGTCCTGTTGAAAGGTCCAACGTCTCCCAAGCCTCAGGTGTGTGACGGACTGCATCACGTTTCCATCCAATATCTCCTGGTACTGAAGAGAATTCATGGTACCTTGCACACGCTGAAGCTTCCCTGTACCTGCAGAAGCAAAACAGCCCCAAAGCATGATTGACCCTCCACCATGCTTCACAGTAGGCAAGGTGTTCTTTTCATCATAGGCCTTGTTCTTCCTCCTCCAAACATAGCGTTGATCCATGGGCCCAAACAGTTCTAATTTTGTTTCATCAGTCCACAGAACACTATCCCACAACTTTTGTGGTTTGTCCACATGGCTTTTGGCATACTGCAGTCGACTCTTCTTATTCTTTGGAGACAGCAAGGGGGGTACGCCTGGGAGTTCTGGCACGGAGGCCTTCATTACGCAGTGTGCGTCTTATTGTCTGGGCTGAAACTTCTGTACCCACATCTGACAAATCTTTTCTCAGTTCCTCAGCAGTCACACGGGGACTTCTCTCCACTCTACGCTTCAGGTAGCGCACAGCAGTCGAAGTCAGCATCTTCTTTCTGCCACGACCAGGTAGCGTTTCAACAGTGCCCTTTGCCTTGAATTTGCGAATGATGCTTCCTAAGGTGTCTCTTGGTATGTTTAACATCTTTGCAATCTTCTTATAGCCATTGCCCTTCCTGTGAAGAGAAATCACCTCTTCTCTTGTCTTCCTGGACCATTCTCTTGCCTTCACCATGTTTGTAACCACACCAGTAAATGTCTAGAAGGAGCTGAGTATCACAGTCATTTTAAAGCTGCCTAATTGGTGCTTATTATGCTTGATTGCTGCTCGGTGACATCCACAGGTGTTTTCAATACCTGATGGAAAGCACCTGTATGAACCTCTGTTCTTCAGAGTGGTAGTCTTTAAGGGGTTGAATAATTGTGGCAATGAAGAAACCACATAAGAACCATTTACTACTGTATTACATAAACAATTGATGTCATTTTAGTTGCATTTGGGTAGTTACAACGTCCTTGTAGGATTTGATTCTGAATACAATTCCAAATGTACACTATAGTCCCTAAACCCCTTTACAGCATTGGGGGTTGAATAATTTTGGCCACAACTGTATATATACACACATACATATACACATATATATACATACATACATACACCAAAAAAAAGACAAATAAAGAAATAACTGAATGCATCATTTGCAAATGTAAATGAATAAAAATAATAATAATAAATAGTATTACTGTTAATAATAAAAATAGAGGTAAAAATAATAAAAGTGAAGATCATAAAACGTGGTGGATTGTAGATAATTTGCAGTTAAACATATATTGTATGTGGCTGCAGACTATATATATTCTCATTGATTGCATAAAATTAAAAACGTGTTATGGGAAATGGTAAAAATAGATAAAATTAGTAAAAATAGTATTATTATATATATTATAACAATTATTATTCTCATAATAATTATGGAAGTAGAAAGTGGGAAAAAAATAATAAAAAATTAATTAATTAAAGAGGGAGATAATTACAATAAAACACATTGAAAGTGTGTCTGTGGGTAAATTCATGACCATAAGGTGGCAGTGATCTGGAGAAATAAGTGAAACTAGAAAAGCTACAATTTCTGGGGAAATTGTGTGAAGTGTTCTTGCCTCCACCAGTAGTCTACAACTGGAGTGGGCGGAGTAACTGGGTGGAATGGCTTGAGTAACTGTTGCGTGGTTGGAGTGGCTGGAGTAACTGTGAAAAGGTCAATGGGCGGCGTAAGTTGCAAACAAATGGTCATATTGTGAAAACTATCAGGACTATGGCTTAGCCATGGACATTTTTAGTGGCAGCAGGGATAGCTGAATGTTTTGATATATGATTTTTGTAGGTGGGCTTGAAAATGAGGGAGTGATGGCAGTTTAGAAATCATGTCCTGATTTTTCAGCTCACACTCTAGCTTTTGCCACTCTGCTGCCTGCTCACACACCTGGCTTCCTATGGCAACTCACTCTACAGCAAGGGCAGAGAAGAGTGGTTAAAAACAAACTGCTCCAACTTGCTCACTTCACAGGCGGTTGCCATTTTCAAACGGTTGTAGTTTAAAAATTATAAATCCTACACCGAAGAGCTTTATATTGTGAAAATCACAAGACCCAGACCTACATTTTGATGTATAGTATGTCTCTGAAATATTAAAAATAAAGGCACAGTCGCAGTTTAGAAATTGCCCTTAAAATTTGAGGTGGCTAGAGTGGAGTTTCAATGAATGTCAATGGGCGGCGTGAGTTGCAAACAAATGGTCATATTGTGAAAATCACAGGACTATGGCTTAGTCGTGGACATTTTTAATGGCAGCAGGGATAGCTAAACGTTTTGATATAAGATTTGTGTAGGTGGGCTTGACAATGAGGGAGTGATGGAAGTTTTGAAATCATGTCCTGATTTTTCAGCTCACACTCTAGCTTTTTTCAGCTCCCACTCTAGTTTTGAACATTCCGCCATTCATTCCTATGGGACCAATTTCACCACAAAAATGCCGATATTTCGTCAACCATTCGGCGAAACGTTCCACAAAGTAACAAAGTAATAGCACATCAATCAGGAACAATCCGCACGTTTCGGTATATTACTGTCTATGTAGTGGTCTATGTAGTGTAAAAACTGTGGGAGGAGTTAGGGTGGTAAATTTGGCTATAATAATAAGAATATATATGTGAGATAACAGTAAGTGGTCTTGCCATGCAAGAACACTTAATGAATGAATAGAGTGTAGGTACCTCTTACACTGGTACAGATGTATAGTGGGTATGGTGGACTGATGGTAAGAACCTTGCTGCTGATACCTGAATGGGATAGAGTGGGTGTGTGCTCATAAACTGGGGGAAAATGGCCGCTGGAACGCACGCCAACATGGTTGTGCGCGCCAAGGCTAAATAGGAGGGACATGGGGAAGTGTTCCCACTCGTGGGGAGGGAGAAGTGGCCGCTGGAACACACGCAGAGAACTTCCTGCGTTCCACAAGCCGGAACCGGAAGTGCGCTCCGGATGATGTCACTTCCGGCATCGCTGGGACAAACCATCAACACAGGTCATGCCTGCGAGGCTCCTCCCTAAGGGGAGGAGGGACCGGAGCCAGCACGGCTGTGTGATGGATAGTTGAAGGGGATGAATGTAGTGTCTTACTCATAATGGCATGAATGGCCACTGGAATAAAAAGACTAAAATTGAAAAGTGATGTGGAGGCTGAAAATGAGTATAATGGAACTGGGGGGGGGGGGGGAGGAGACAGAGATGTGATGAATGATATATACTGGGGATATAACTAATAGTGTGACAGAACTGGGGCGGGGGGAAAGGAGGAAGGAGGGAAAAGAGGAGACAGATGTGATGAGTGATGTATGCTGGGAATATAACTATGAATATGACAAAACTGGGGAGGGGGGGGGAGGGGTTAGGGAAAGAGAATACAGAAATCTGATCAATGATTAATGCTGGGAAGTGGAAGAAAAAAAAAATATAAAACATATAATAATTATAAATGAATAAAATAATACTCTCTGTACAGCCTTAGTTATGCTGAAGCAAGAAAAAAAAAAAACACCCATGATGAGAATATATATTGAGTATATGATATACTGGTATAATTACTCAGAGGGAAGCTATATATATAAAATCCAAGTTCACACAGCAAGTGATAATAATGAGCGTAATCATATGAGATACGGTGGTGGAAAAAATGGTGGTGAGGAAAAATTACAATAAAACGATGAGACCACTAAATGCAATGGGACCATAGAAACCCATCTGGCCATCATTGAAGGAAAGTGACATATCTAAGAACTTAAAAAGGCAATGTACCTAATGTGTAGACCATAAAGTAAATGAAAGTGTCCATTCTTGTAGAGTCTCCATCACTCACATGGGCATATATATGGTGGAGTGGTTCAAGGGGGCTTTTATTACTGAATGCTAGATGATAGAATAAATGTCTAACCCCTCGTTTAGCCCCCCTGGGTGACAAGGTGTCCAAGCGATGGATCCAGAAAGTTTGCCTCTGGCATAAATGCCGAAAACGTCTGCCTGTGTCCTTAGGTATGCTGTCCAAACCAAACACCCTAAGACCCACAGGGCTCTTATCATGTTTGTCTGTAACGTGGTTTGGGATGCAGAGTTTTTTGCAAACATGTTTGATGTTCCTTTTGTGTTCCCCAAATCTGATACGCAAAGTGAGGATGGTACGACCCACATATAACAGATCGCAGGGGCAAATGAGACAGTACACCATATACTGTGTACTACAGTTGATGAACTGCCTAATTCTGTATGAGTTGCCATCATGCCCCATGACCTCTTTTTTCTTGTGCCACATATATTTGCAACAGCCACAGTTGCTGACACCACACTTGTAGCTACCCTTTTGATCAAAAAGTCTGTTCCAAGGGGACCCCATTGAATTCTGAATTTTTCTGACACTACTAGTGGCTATGTAACTCCTATATTCTTTGGGTTTTCTAAAAATAATCTACGGATATTCTGGGATGGCACTATTGAAAAAAGGGTCCTGTTGTAAAATGCCCCAATATTTCTTAAAAATGTTTTTTAGCTGGAAGGCCTTAGGGTTATATTGAGTACAGAAGGCAGTTCATTTAGTGAGCTGTTTTCTTTCTACACGAACCCGATCTTGTTCTGGAATGACCAAGGAGTATTGTGCTCTATATTTTGTGTATGCCTGTTTGATGACGGCTGAAGAGTACCCATTCTCTATAAATTTTCTTCTAAGGATGTTGCTCTGCACATCATGATCCTCTAACCGTAAGCAGGTTCTTTTCAGCCTACAAAATTGGCCCAAGGGCACATTTTTGATCCATCTTGGATGATGGTGGCTGGCAGCATGCAAATACGAATTTCCTGCTGTGGGCTTAAAATGGATCTTTGAGATGATGTTGAGTTCATTGTCAAACATCAGATCCAGATCTAGGAACATAAGTGTGTTATTGACAACTTTCGTAAATTCAATGTTAAAAGGATTGCATTGACAATGTATGAAGAACCGTTCTAATTCGTCATCCGTGTCATCCCATATTATCAAGATGTCATTAATATATCTCGCAAATAGAACCAGGTTCGCTCCAAATGGGTTATTACTCCATATGTGGAATTGTTCCCAATATCCCATAAATAAATTGGCGTAACTGGGAGTGAACCTGGCTCCCATAGCTGTACCCTTTATTTGTCGGTAAAAAGAATCTTGGAACACAAAATAATTGTGTGTTAGACAAAATTCAATGCATTGGGTAATGAAATTAGCTTGTAAGGGATGCAGAGAACTATCCAAGGAGAGGAAGTGTTGGATCGCTGTAAGCCCAAATGTATGTGCTATGGAGGTGTATAGTGAGGCCACGTCTAGTGACACCCACCTATACCTTGGTTGCCAACGATATTGTGACCATTTTTTCTAACATGTGTCCTGAGTCTCAAACATACGAGGGAAGGGATGTTACATAAGGTTGTAAGAAGTGGTCTATATAATTGCCCACATTACTAGTGAGGCTAACGATACCGGAGATGATGGGTCTTCCTGGTGGGTTGGTGGGGTCTTTATGAATCTTGGGGATATGATAAAAATGTGGGGTGAGGGGGAATGGTCTATAGAGAAATTGCCACTCTGGTTTGGTCAGCACACCTACTTGTAAGGCTTGATCTAGTAAAGCCTTGAGAGAGGTTTTGTAGTGACTAATAAAGTCTGCCATCAGTGTTTCATAGGTGTCACAATCGCCCAGGAGTCTCATGGCTTCTTTCAGATAGTCCTGTCTACTCTGGATCACTATACCCCCTCCTTTGTCCGCTTGCTTGATGACAATATCTGAATTCTTTTTGAGTTTATGGAGTGTTGTTTTTTCTGAATATGACATATCTGATATATGGTTTTTCTTGGTGGTGTCACATAGTTTGCATAGGTCTGAATACACGACTTCATAGAATGAGGGGATAAAATTACCCTTGGCCCAGTGGGGATGGAAAATGGATTTTCTGCCATATTTATAGGTTTATTCCCAGTATACATTATTCATCACATCTCTGTCTCCTCTTTTCCCTCCGCCGTCCTCCCCCCCTAGTTCTGTCACATTATTAGTTATATTCCGAGTATATATCATTCATCACGTCTCCTCCTTAACCCCCCCCCCCCAGTTCCATTATACTCATTTTCAGCCTCCACATCACTTTTCAATTTTAGTCTTTTTATATCAGTGGCCATTCATGCCATTATGAGTAAGACACTACATTCATCCCCTTCAACTATCCATCACACAGCCGTGCTGGCTCTGGTCCCTCATCCCCCCAGGGAGGAGCCTTGCAGACATGGCCTGTGTTGATGGTTTGTCCCAGTGATGCCGGATGTGACATCATCCGGCGCACACTTTCGGTTCCGGTTTGTGTTCTCTGCGTGCGTTCCAGCGGCTGCTCCTCCCTCCCAACGAGTGGGAACACTTCCCCATGTCCCTCCTTTTTAGCCTTGGAGCGCACAACCACGTTGGCGTGTGTTCCAGAGGCCATTTTCCCCCAGTTTATGAGCACACACCCACACTATCCCATTCAGGTATCAGCAGCAAGGTTCTTACCATCAGTCCACCATACCCACTACACATCTGTACCAGTCTAAGAGGTACCTACACTCCATTCATTTCATTTATTTCTCCAGATCACTTCCACCTTATGGTCATGAATTTACCTACAGACACACTTTCAATGTATTTTATTGTCATTATCTCCCTCTTTAATTAATTTTTTTCCCAGTTTCTACTTCAATAATTATTATGAGAATAATAATTGTTATAATATTAATTTTTTACAACCTTTTACTATTTTTAGTATTTTTATTTATTTATTTATTTTACCATTTCCCATAACAAGTTTTTAATTTTATGCAATCAATGAAAATATATATAGTCTGCAGCCACATACAATATATGTTTAACTGCATATTATCTACAATCCACCACATTTTATGATCTTCACTTTTTTTATTTTTACCTCTATTTTTATTATTATTGGTATTACTACTATTATTATTATTTTTATTCATTTATATTTGCAAATGATGCATTTATTTATTTCTTTATTTGCCTTTTTTTTGTGTATGTATGTATGTATATATATGTGTATATGTATGTATATGTTTATATGAATAACTAAATATTGCACTTTAAATAACCCCCTCTAACTCCTCGCCCTTTAACAAGTAGAGGGGGTGGAGCTTTGCTTCCAAGGCATTCAGCCATGGTTATTTACCGACTGACCTTCATACAGGCTGGTCAGCAGCTCTGAGGAAAGGGACTTGTCCCCGAAACACGTCAGCCATTTGACCGCACTGACAGTTGGAACACCTTGCTTGCCGTTGTGCCCATCTTTATAATGCAAATTCTTTTAGATATATGCTTCGTCTGCGAGTATGTTTTTATCCTTTATACCTTTGAATAAACCTTGGATAATGCACTAGGTGTGTGCGCCACCTGTTTATTCTCTATCTAGTGGCTGATCTCCACATCTGAGGAGGACTGCACCCCTGAAGCATCTCCTTTGGTTGTCGCTGTCCTGGTTTCCTTGGCTTCCCTTTGGCTGCGCATTCCCTGAGGCGCTGGAGAGTACATACGATAAATAAAAAAATGTATTTTACCCTCCCTAACTGGACAAAATTCTTATTCATTTGTGTCTCACACACTCGCCTCCCAGACTCTGCAGCTCACAGTTGAGGGTTTCAGCAACAGACGCAGTATTGTAAATCCAGAAAGCATTGGGCAGAACTAGGTGCGGTCAGCTGCGATTAGCAAGCTGCAACTTTGTGAATCAGAGGTGATAATGATGATAGCCACATCTCCTGCACAATTGTTTCATCACATTGTAGGACAATCAGACACACACTACATGAGAGTGATAACATTGATCTGAATTTGGGAGCAATTCAGCATCATTGAAAAACCATCACAGGAAGCTGCCTTAGGTGGTCTTCACTGGCAGGCTCAACAGGTATCTTAGGTGGCCTTCACTGGCAGGCTCAACGGGTATCTTAGGTGGCCTTCACTGGCAGGCTCAACAGGTATCTTAGGTGGCCTTCACTGGCAGGCTCAACAGGTATCTTAGGTGGCCTTCACTGGCAGTCTCAACGGGTATCTTCAGACATTGCAGGGGGCCAAGAAAAAACTATCAGTGCAAATTCACTTATAATTAAGTGCTGCAGTACTTAGTAAAGGGAGGCCATAGTTCTACTGGGCATGAAGAGTATGTGACATTAGAGGTGAGAGCAAGGTCCAAGGAAACTCATGAAGGGGAGAAATGTGTTTGAATGAGATAAAAAAACAGCGCAGATCAAGGCAGCAGCAGGTTAAAAACACATATGGCTGACAGAATAAAGAATGACCAGAGAAGGTAAAAGGAAAAAGTAGTGTCAAGTAAAAGTCTGCAAATGAAGTACGGTAGAAGACAGATGCTGTAAAGCTGGCTGCTGTAGAAGATAGTAGATGGGACAGACAAACAAATGAAATGCATACAAAGAAAAGCCAAAATGAATGCAGATAGGTAAGATTCAAGCCATGGGGGAAGATTAAAAGAGACTGAAATGGTAAGTAGTAATACTAAAAGTGTCTCTAAACCCACATGATAAAAAACTATCAATAAATGCTGTATTACCTGTACATGCTCATTCAGTCACTATGGGATTTGTTTTAGGTATTCTGCAAAAAGACCTGGTTGTTCTCTATCTCGCCCTTCTTTCCATGTTCCCAATGCAGCTGGGGATTTTGAAGAGCAGTGTTGGCAGCTCTGCACATGCTCAGTTTTCAGTTTCTATGCTGAGCATTTCCTCTCTATCACATCTGAGCAGCCCATGTGACTATAGAGTCACTCATGTGGGTGTATAAACAGTGGAAAATAACCACCCACTCCCTCTCTCCTCCTCCATGCCCACTAACCAGGTAAACACAATGTAGCTGGGATATTACATGTAGATTATTGGAGGAATCAACTCCCTCTTATTCTAAGACACAGGCTGGAGGGGTGTGACACAGCCTGTGATTGGAAGAAATTCACCCACAACATATTTAATTTCAAATACATATTTGTATGACAATTTAAAACAGTTTATTGATATTATTTCTTTGTTTTACTCAGTATCCCAAAGGCTTTTTTTTTACTTTAATGTTGTACATTATACTTCTGAATCCTTTACTGCATTCAACATGTTATAATTATTTTCCTGACCCCCGAACTGTATACTCAATTTTGCACATTATACATCTGGCTCCTGCACTGTATATGCAATGTTGTACATTATTTGTCCTGATCCCTGCACTGTTTAGGATATTTTTTACATTGTCATCCTGACTCTGTACGGCATACGCTATGTTGTATATTATACTCCTTACCCCTTCACTGTATATGTTATATTGTAAATTAAACTGCTGATCCCTGTGCTGTATACACTATGTTGTACATTATACTCCTGACCCCTGCACTGCATTCACTATGTTGTATGTTATACTCCTGACCCCTTCACTGTATATGTTATATTGTAAATTAAACTCCTGACCCCTGTGCTGTATACACTATGTTGTACATTATACTCCTGACCCCTGCACTGCATCCACTATGTTGTATGTTATACTCCTGACCCCTTCCCTGTATATGCTATATTGTACAATAAACTCCTGACCCCTGTGATGTATACACTACGTTGTACAATATACTCCTGAGCCCTGCACTGCATTCACTATGTTGTATGTTATACTCATTTCCCCTGTGTGTCTATCAGCGGCTTCTTACACATATACACAGCCCAGCTGATGGATCACACGATGCTGCATTGCTGAGTGGTTTTCCATTTTTAAGAACGAGTGATCAATGTGCAGTCAGGCTGTGTTCTACACTGAACCAGTCCCTACATTGCTGATCATACATTAAAATAAACTGAAAGACTGCTCAGCGATAAAAGCAGCCACTGATAGACACACAGTACAGCAGCTCTGAATGATCTGTCACAATTCTGAATGGACAATCAGCTCTGCTTGTTCATTGAGAATAGTAATAGATCACTCAGTATTGCAGCTCTGTGTAATCTATCTGTGGATGCTTTTACTTCATACATGGCATCGGCAGATACTTTACACAGAACCGCAGCTCTGAAAGAACTTTTACTATTATGAATGAACAAGCAGCGCTGATCATAATATCAGACAGATCACTCAGCTTAGAGAGAGGACAGGAATATGTGCAGTTTGTACCCACCCCCTTCTCCACATGAATTCCCAAAATTTGGGCTTCAAAAGGGAGTGGCATTACAGCCAACATATATAGATATGCGGTTTGGGGAGAAATGGTGCCACCAATTAGGACAGATGCTATAAGCACTTGATTTCCCTGGGAGATATATAAAATAAAACTAATAGCGATAGTTTGTTAAAAAAGAGTTTACCCTGATTCTAATTAAGTCCTCATAGTTTCACCGCCATGTATGGTGTATAAGGAGTCTACAGAGTGTGTTTGGTACATGTCATTCTTCGTGAATTCATGAACAGTATTATATGAAGCAATATTATTTTATTTTTCTGGTTCATGGCCAGACAAAATAAATTGTCCTTTCTGAAGCAGTAGGGTATTTGAGAGACACACCTTGGGAAGATAATAAAATGTACTGAGAAAGAAACACAAATGTTCTACATACTCCAATGTAAGCAGCCTTGCCTTAGTGCCACTAGTAAAGGTCAGGCAACTCTCAGGAGCTCTGCTATTTTTAATAAACATGAACGTTCCTTTGGTCCTTACGACCAGCAGACCAACCTATCACAAATTATGTATGACTACAGGTCTCCTACGCGTCTTTTCCCAGCAGTCTGGCTTCTTCTGCCAGTAGAATCTGGAATACGTATTTGACCAAACCATTGAGTCTTGTTGTTTATGGAGTAAAAGGTTTTTTTTTGTGAAATCATTTACTTCTCTTACAATGTCTTGTGTCTCAAGAGAACCAAGCCTCACTTTGGCAAATGCTAGAAACATGCCCATTTTTATATTTTTTTTCAAAACTTTAAAGAGGCAGTCTACAATAAATTGATAATATACTTATAGGCGGAGAATGGTAATCCGAGTCAGTGTTTGGTTTCTTTAATGTCTTAGATACTCCAGCAGCGAGTTCCCATTTTGGATCTTGCCCACCTTGAAATTTCAGATGTTTCTGTGCACATTTGCATGTTTGCATGTTTCAGCCTCCCCCAGCAAACAGAAAATGTGTAAGTTAATAAATTCAAATGGGAGAGTAGCAGCCCCTTATAATGGGCCAGTAGCACCAGAGACATTTCAATACAGTCCCCAGGGAAAAATAGGAAATAGATCAGTGATTTAACTTTCCAGGATCTACCATAAAATTAAAATATCTAGTTTGGACGAAATGCCCTTTATAACATGATAGGTTGGATGACCACGAAGGGGTATGTATCTTTGTTTGCTTCGTAATGTTGCAGAACTGAAATAAGAGGTTTTCAGCTGTCCTAAACTATGCAATTCCTTTCCTGAAGTGCACATGTGGGCACTTTTGGGAAGTACTGATGCTTTTCTCTTGTATGGGGCATGTGCCAAATCCAATGGGGAAGTGGTCTTTGCCAGGCTGTGGCCATGATGCACTTATGAGCTAAGGACACCAATAGTTATCTAACTGGCTACATTCTAATGTCTGTGGAGGGCAATTTTATCTGATGTGTTGTGGATCTGATATGCAAACTGACCAAAAAAGAATAACTGCTGTAAGGCAGACATAAGTAATAGGAGAAACATGTGTAACCATTTCCCGTCGGGTGGATGTCCATGGACATCCGTGACCTTCTGTGCTTATACCAGGATGATGCCTGCAGCTATAGGGATCATCCCGGTATCTTTATTAGCAGTCAGCGATTCCCTGCAATGTAAAAGCCATCCTAGTGGCTAATTAGCTGCTGGATTGCTTTTATAGGCCTGGGAGGGGCCACCTCTGCTGAAGCCTCTCCCCGGGTAGTTTGGGATCCGATCTGACAGTGCCGCAGGATATCACAGAGCTGGCTGTGGACCAGACGGTCCCTGGCCATCTCTATGGTCCTGGGAGGCCAGAAGCAATGACATGATGTCACTTCCGGTTCTGGGAGATATAAACACTGCCATTTTTTGAAAGCATGAGATCAATGATTTTTTTTAATTTCATGCTTTCCAGGGTAGAGAGATCTGGGGTCGTATAGACCCCAGATGTCTCCATAATGAGGCCTTATTTCTGTCACAAGGGATGTTTACATTTCTTGTGATAGGAATAAAGTGATAAAAACAATTTACAGAGACATTGTAAAAACTAAAAATAATCAAAAGCACCTCCGCCCCCCTGTGCAGAAGTGAACGCATACGTAGGTCATACACACATGTAAACGGTGTTCGCACCACACATGTGAGGTATTGCTGCAAACCTTATAGCGAGAACAATAATTCTAGCACTAGACCTCCTCTTTAAAAGAAACTATACTAAACTGGTAACCTTTAAAAACTGCTTAATGTGTCGCCTATGGAGATTTTTAAGTATCGGAGTTTGTCACCATTCTACAAGCATACGCAATTTTAAAGCATGACATGTTAGGTACCTATTTACTTGCCATAACATCATCTTGTATATTTTACAAAAAATGGTTATATATTTTGCTATTTTGCAATAAAATTCGCTAAAGTGTAAAAAAGTTGCGTTCGAAAAATCGCTGCACAAATACCGTATAAAATATATATAAATAAAATGTTTGGAGGTTCTGAGCAATTTAAATTTTCCAAAAAGTGATGATATTTACATGTACGAGAGAAACGTCAGAATTGGCCTGGGCTGGAAGTGGTTAAATTGTATTTCTACAGAGGAAGTCTCTGTTGTGGACATCCATTTCAGTGACAATGAGGGATAATTCCCTCACTTTGCAGAGATTTCCAAGCACTTCCTGTTGTGTCGCTGGGATAGGAATATCTAATGGAACTGGAATTGAAGAAAGTACAGTGAAGGGCAACCAAACTGATAAGAGGCATGGAGGAGCTCAGCTATGAGGAAAGATTAGAGGAACTGAATTTATTCTCTCTTGAGAAGAGGAGATTAAGGAGGGATATGATCAACATGTATAAATACATCAGTGGTTCATATAGTGAACTCGGTGTAGAGTTATTCACCCTGAGGTCATCACAGGGGACAAGGGGGCACTCTTTACGTCTGGAGGAAAAGAAATGTAATCTTCAAACACAGAAAGGTTTCTTCACAGTAAGAGTTGTGAAAATGTGGAATAGACTCCCTCAAGAGTTGGTTCTGGCCAGCTGAGTGGATTGCTTTAAAAAAGGCCTGGATTCTTTCCTAGATACACAGAATGTAACTGGATACTAACATTTATAGGTAAAGGTGATCAAGGGAATATCTGATTGCCTCTCGAGGGATCAGGAAGGATTTTTTTCTCCTGCAGGAGCAAATTGGATCATGCTTTGCTGCTTTTTTTGTCTTTCTCTGGATCAACTGTGGGTATAGGATTATAACTTTTTTTTTTTATGGTTGAAATGGATGGACTTTTGTCTTTTTTCAGCCAGACTAACTATGTAGCTATGTAATGGAACCCAGACAACAAGAAATAAACTGAAAAGGGGATTTATTCTTTTCTCTGCTTTAACCAAACGTTTTGGCTATAAATGCACTTTAAGCAAGTGAAAAAGTATCACACATGCTCTCAAGTACTCAAGGGATAGAAGAAAAGGCTGCCAAGAAAGGGAGACAGAAAGTGGCCTTCTATAGCATTAGAAGCAAGAGATGGACAATCTGCAGGATAAAGAAGGCAAGAGCAGGCAAAAGCTAGAAAGACAAAACATTTGTGACTGAAGTGTGAACTTTGCCTTCAACATCAGCTCCACTGGTATATAAACATATGCCGTCAGACATAAATTTCCTCTGTGGATAATCTCTTAGCTAAGAACATATTGAAGATTCTGACTTTTACAGAAGTTGCAGAACTTGGGACACAACGGTTTATTTATAATAAAACTCTGAATCCATGAATATACCAGGAGCAATTGCGGACTGACCATTTGGAAACTCGGGCACTGCCCGAGGGCCCGGGGTTAGTAGAGGGCCCCATGAGATGCCCCTGGTACCTTTTTCATAGGCGTTTTTGAGTTTGGGCAAGGACACAGGGGCCCCATGATCCCCTATTGCCCGGGGGCCCCATGAGTTGTCAGTCCGCCCCTGACCAGGAGGTAAGAGGGTGGGGGGATACTACCCATTCTGGTATCAAGTAACATCATATGAATAGTATACAATTAAAGCCTAATTCATTTTTTAACCACTTCAAGTCCGGACACTTTCACTCCCCTTCCTGTCCAGGGTAATTTTTGGCTTTCAGCACTGTCACACTTTGAGTGACAATTACTCAGGCATGCAACACTAGCCTATGTTTACATCCCCATTTGGATGATTTTCCTTACATCTTATCCTTAGTGCATTGATCACTGGAACAGCAAGTCGGGGTAAATCTCTGTAGTCTACGTACACACCTATGCGTTTTCTGCTGCGGTTTGCTTTTTGCAGAAACGCACAGCAGTCCATCAGACATAATTTCCTATGGGACAGGTTCACAGGTGCATTTTTTAGAAAGGGTCAGGGACTTTTTTAAATGCAAAACGCTGCATTTTTGTTTCTATAGACATGATTTCCTATGAGACAAGTTCAAGTCTCCGCATTTTACCCGGTGTGTGTTTTGGAAAGGGTCAGGGACTTTTTTAACTGCAAAACGCTGCATTTTTGGTCCTATAGACATGATTTCCTATGAGACAGGTTCAAGCCTCCGCTTTTCACCCGGTGTGTGTTTTGGAAAGGGTCAGGGACTTTTTTAACTGCAAAACGCTGCATTTTTGGTTCTATAGACATGATTTCTGTATAAATACTGTATAATAATAATAATCAAGTCCCTGCTTTTCACCCAGTGCGTTTTTAAGGAAAGGGTCTTTTTTAAACGCAAAAAGCTGCAATTTTTTGTTCTATAGACTTCAATAGAGACGCTGCAGAAAAGCATGTAGTGAATTTTTTATGCGTTTTGGACACGTTTTTGATGTGTTTTGCATTTAATTCTGCCCAGCAACAAGTTAAAAAAATGCTGCAAAAACGCACTGCAGAAACGGATCAAACGCAAACTGCATAGGTGTGAACCTAGCCTTACTGAGGACATGGATAGTAATAGAAACCCGAAAGAGGTTTTAAAATTCCATTGCTCCACATTTAATAAAAAACCAAAAAGAAAGGTTTCAGCTTGAGCCATATTTCAGTGTTTGTTATGCTGTGGAGAACAACAAATGGTTCCTATTAACACTGTCTATATAAAGGCAGTCATTTATTTTATTAGTACAATTAATAAAAGCTGAGCAGTACTGCACATTAGTAAGTCAGAAGAGAGCAATCTTTTCACAGTAGGTAATATTTTACAATTCCTCTTATCTCTTGCAATATTATTTAAAATTATTCACATCATTTGCCAACAGCCATTCATTTAAACACTGCATGGGGACCGTTTAAAGAATTAGATATGGAACAATTATGAAGCAGGTGCTGACTTTACGATGCCATTGTGCCGCTTATTCCTTTAATTACCAATTATGTCTAATGCCCTTGTAATTTTATTCTTTACTTTTTTAATAATCATGCGGTTTAGAAATTGTTCCTAGAACATTTTTGGTATTTTCTTGGGCCCACGATGCACACACATAGCCACTTCAAGTTTTGCAAGACTTTTAACTGTGCTTTTTTAATACAAGAAATATGAGGTCCAGCACTCAACAGCTGTGTTTGTTTACAGGGTTTGCAATTAACACTGAACTAATGGAGAGATTCCAGCGACTTTCTTGGCACTGTGAGTATAAATTAAAATATATAGTCAAGGACCCAAAATCATAAACTTGCCATATGCGGTGTCCAAAGATTGATATGCACACCATGGCAAACCTCACAGCAGTGTGGGGCCCAAACATAGTATAGATCACAGGGTAATGATGTCACATAATCACAAAAGCATTTTTTTTTACCATTGCCATAAAACATAAAACCCTGGCTGGTTAACATGCGGAGGCTTTTAAAAATATCAGACATGTAAGGAGGCCCATCTTAAAGGCAACCTGTGTTGAGGGAAATATTTTGACTGCCACTGCTGACCTTGGCTTCTGAAAATGCCAGTTACCTGGCTGACATAGTTCAGTGGCTTCAGTACTCTCTAAAACAGTGGTTCTCAACCTTCCTAATGCCGTGAATCTTTAATACAGTTCCTCATGTTGTGGTGACCCCCAACCATAAAATTATTTACCCAGTAATTATAATTCATGAGTGTCGTTTTACCTCCAATACTGCTGCTTTCAACACAGTAGCTGCTTTTAACAGAGTAGCTGCTTTCAACACAGCAGCTGCTTTCTACACAGTAGCTGCTCTTTACACATTGGAAATATGTGTTTTCTGATGGTCTTAGGGGACCCCTGTGAAAGGGTCGTTCAACCCCCAAAGGGGTCGCGACCCACAGGTTGAAAACCACTGCTCTAAAAGAATAACATAAAACAATAAGGCCTCTTGCACACTGGTGCCTAAAATCTCTGCGTTTTTTTTGTTTCTTCTAAGAAAAATCTAAATGCAGCTTATTGTCTTTAATGTGCCTGTACACACAGGTGCATAAACATGAGCTGCTTATACAGTACATGATTAACAAAACAAAATACAGAAATATGAGTTTCTGGTCAGTATTTCACGCATGCATGTACATGTGCAAATAAATGCAAACACACACTTACATGTGTAAAATGATAATTTGAAGAGGTTAGAATTCCATTTTGAGACTTAAATATACGCACAAATACTTGCTAAATAAACGCAATAAATTTTGGCCAGGAATAGTGATGTTCAAACATCAGTACCATGTGAAAGTACCCTAAGGCAGGTGAGGAATTCTTAAATTTGGTGCATGTTTCTGGGTCAGTGACTTAAAGCGATTGTAAACTCTCAATTTTTTTAAATTAACACAACCAGCATGTTAGGGCCCTTCACACGGGCAAACCGATCCAGTCCACCGGTCCGTTTTTCAGACTCGACCAGACCACCCATTGTGCTCTATGTAAACGGACGTGTGTCTGTTTTCACCCACCTGCATCTGATTTGATCCGCTAAAACAGACGGATGGGGATCCGACCCCATCCCTCTAGCGGATCGGTTGACAGTCATATGTTAATGGATCAGGGGTTCATTTACCTCCAATCGCCCCATAGAGAACAGAGGACCGTGTCCGTGTCTGCTCCACTTGTGCCTGTCATCCACCTGCTCAGTGGGGATCAGCAGACAGATCTCCCGCTGAGCAGGCAGATCCACTTGTCAGAGTCCACCAGTGTGAAAGGGCCCTTACCTGTTCTGTACAATAGTTTTGCGCAGAGCAGCCCTGAAACTTCTCTGTTTGGGTCCCCCGCCAGTGCTCCTGGCCCATACTCCCTACTGAGCACTGAGCAAGCTGCTTGTTATGGGGGCACTCATGCGGGCTTTTTCCCTAGCCAGCTCTGTGAGTTCATTGACACCCAGAGTGCAGCTTGACCTCAAGCCCTCCTCACTGGCTGTGATTGACAGCAGTGGGAGCCATTAGCTTCCACTGCTGTCCCTGAGCCAATGTGGAGGGAAAGAGCCTCTGCTCTTGGGCACATCTCTGGATTGAGATCTGGCTCAGGTAAATATAATGGGGGGCTGGAGGGGAGGGGGGGGTGCTGCATGCCAAAGAATTTTTACCTTAGTGCAGAAAATGCATTCAAGTGTCATTAAATCCACATCAATAAAAACTATCAATTAATGCTGAATAACATGCTGTTCATACTCGGTCACTACAAGATTCGTTTTCTGAATTCTGCAAAAATACCTGGTTGATCCTGCTGCTGTTATCTGTCTTCCCCTCCTGCCCATGTCCCCACTGCAGTTGGGAATTTTGCAGAGCAGTGTTGGCAGCTAGTGCACATGCTCAGCTTTCAGTGTATTTCTACCCTGATCATTTGCTATCAACTCTGAGCAGCCTATGTGACTATAGAGTGGATGTATATACAGTTGTAAATGACAACCCACTCACTCCCTCCTCGCCCACTAACCAGCTAAGCACAATGGGGGCAGTGGATTTTACATGTTGATTTATTGAGGCTTCACCTCCCTGTTATTCTAAGACACAGGCTGGAGGAGCGTGACAAAGCCAGTTGCTGCCAGATATCTGCCCACACCATGTTACTGCCAAAAATAACAAATATTTGATTTTAAGTTTATAGTTGTATAATAATTTAAAACAGTTTATTGATATTCTTTATTTTCACTCTGTATTCCAAAGGCTGTTTTTCTATTAAAGCAAAGTGCCACCCAAAAGGGGAAGTTCCGCTTTAAGCCTTTGTCACCCACTTCCCATTAAAAATTGGCATGTTTGGGGAGCTGGGGGGGAGCGGGTACCCGAATTTGACAGGTAACCGCTCCCAATTCCGCTGTGATCGCCTAGGTGATCGGAAACGGAAGTTGTCCCCCTCCCTCCCCGTAGTCTTCTGGGACACGTCACAGTTCCCAGAAGACTACGGGGTCATTCACAAAGTGCAGCGCTTCTGGCGTATGCGCAGTGGGCACCCGGCTGTGAAGCTGCAAACTGTCACAGCCGGGTGCCCACACTAAAGATGTCGGCGCCAGGGACAGAAGATGGCTGGTGAAACCAGCGGTGGTGAGGACACCGCTGGACTGAGGGACAGGTAAGTGTCTGTATCTTAAAAGTCAGCAGCTACAGTTTTTGGAGCTGCTGACTTTTATTTTTTTTTTTTCAGGTGGAACTCCACTTTAATTATGAACATGTAACTAGCAGCAGAGGACTAGAGGCTCCTCCTGCCACTGTTTCTCTGCAGATAGGCTGGGAAAGAGCTGGGTCATGTGACAGCTGTATATTGATTAGAAAAAAGGTCATTACATTTTTTTTTTTATTAAAATAATTAGAGTACCATCATCTACATACAGAAAGGGAAGGGATACATTAAACAGTGTGTTTTCAGTATCACTTTAAGTTGAACAACTTTCTGCCTTCAGAACCACTGCTAAAAGTATTGACACTACAAATAGCCAGCCAACTAGCATTTTCAGAATAAAATGGTGTCCTGCATTTCTCTCACAATACAGGTTTTTCCTTTTATTCAGTAAGGGAAAATCTCTAACAGCACCACAGACAGAAATATGTAGAGTGGGGAAAGACTAGAAGCTTTTTATTTCTGTCTGTGTACTTGTTGCAGATTTTCCCTTACTTCCTAGTCTCCAGAAAAAGAAGTGAGTCAAAATCTTTCTAACTGACCCAAAAAGAACCCCCAGACTGGGGATTCTAATTCCTTCCATATGATGACCAAACTTAATCAAATGGTTTGACTGGACATACGCTTTAACCTCCCTAGCGGTCTGATTATGTCCATATTTCTGTGCTCAAAGCGGTACATTTTTTTGCATGGAAATATGTTGTTTTTTTATTGTAGGCCTTTAATACTTAGGAATAACTCACTGAAATCTGTCCGAACAAGAGTCTAGTAAACATCCCGGGTATGATAAAATTTGAAACACGAAATCATAAATTATAATATAATAAATAATCATAAAAATAATAATATAATAATAATAACTATAATTCAATAATCTAATCAAACCAAAAACACTGACATTTGAAATATAGTGCC
Organism: Staurois parvus; assembly: GCF_062004578.1. Classification (NCBI taxonomy): domain Eukaryota; kingdom Metazoa; phylum Chordata; class Amphibia; order Anura; family Ranidae; genus Staurois; species Staurois parvus. The sequence goes on along the minus strand of NW_028318715.1, from coordinate 783,412 downwards.
AAGTTCGCACGTCGCTGAGTTCAGTCGCAAAATCGTTTTCAGTGTCTGATGACGAATTTCCCCACAAATCATTATCACTCAATTCTGCAAGTGGTTCTAATTTACTATCGCTGTTCTCTAGCTGGTCTAAAACCGCTTTTGACCTAAAGGGACGCTTTTTGGACGCCATGGACGTTTCTCAGTTTCCAGGCAGAAAGAACAGTCAAAATGCAGGCAGGGCACAGGACAAAGCACTCGGGACAAAATGTATGTGAAATGCTTTGATACAGTAATGTTATACTATGAGATTTTAGTGTATTTAGTTAATGTCACTTTTAAAATTTTTTAATTTCCCGCCGGTTCCGCAGGGAGCGGAACCCGGAAGACGGACGCCGGCATCGGCCGGAGGAGATGGCCGGGGATGCTGCAGGGGGGACATCACGGGAGCGCAGGACAAGGTAAATGCAGGAGGGATCCCGGAGCAAAGCTGCAGGGTAATCCCAAGTGTAGCTCGGGGTTACCGCTTTTGGTACTGAAACTTTACCCTGAGCTACACTCGGGAATACCTCCAGGGAGGTTAATGGTGAAACAAAATTACCTTCTACAAGGGTTTGCAAAAAAAAAAATGTTTTGTTTACCCTATGGACTATTTAGGAACAGCAGATAATCTCCTTGTGTATAGAGTTCAAATGCAATGCAGACCTCAGAAGTCTGGGATAAGCAGTCCATCATCTATGTTGTGCAGAGATACACCTGGTAGGCGCCATAAATCAGAACTGCCCAACAATCACTGATTAGTGAATGTCAGAGTCAGGTAAGATTTGGGTAACCTAGAGGCCTGATGATTCACGTCTGAATGGTCAGAACCCACTGTGTATTGTCAAGTAAATTCATTGCAAAAGTTGCTGGAAGCCGAGTTGATGTCCTAAAATGGTGTGTATCTCAACTACGTTGGATCTGAGCAAGAGAAAAGATCTACTTCTAAAATGTCACACTCCTACTTTTGTAAGACAGGGTAACAAGGGAAATACAACTAGTTGCCCTTTACTTTCTTCCAAAAAAACTATTTTCCAACCAACCAAACAAATGTACCAAACTACTTGCATGTAATGCAGAATACAGTACATGAATATATATGCATCTGCAGGAATACTGTATCTGTATTTAAATTCAAATTCCCTGCAAATTCCCCTTAAAGTGTTACTAAACCCACAACAGTAAAATCAGTTTGTATATATGCAGTAAAGCATGTTTATTATACTCACTATGGAACCTAAGATGTTATCCTCCATATTGTGTAAAAAGGATTTTTGATCCTGCATTTTCTGATCCTTCCCTTCTTCTACTGTCCCCCATCCATCTGCTGATAGAACAGAGCCTTGGGGGCAAGCTGCACATGCTCAGTTTGATGTGTATTACTAGAGAGTTTTATTTTTTTCTTGGGAGAGTGCATGTGATCAGCACAGGGCCACTCAGAGCTGTGCAGACAGACAGTCAAGGGTCCTGCAGCCTCACTGGACAATCAGGGGAGAATGAAAACTCCTCCTACAAGCTTCAACCAGTGCTCTGCTGGACACTGATAGAAGTCACAAGACTGCTCTAACTGTTGATGAGAAAAGGTATTTAGCAGTTTATATTTACTCAAATAATTGCATTTTCATGTTGTGTGTACTGTGGGAGACCAGATATAGTGAATGCAGGGTCCTGAGTTTAGTAACACTTTAAGGTTTATTTCATAATATATTGTGGTACAGAACTACCTTTAACTTACCTACAGTAGATACTAAGTCCAAAGGAACAAATATAACTTGACAGAATCCTTATAATGTCTAACTATCATAATGCCCCAGTGGTATTACTAGCTTCTGAACACAGACATCAAACAATTGGTGCAAAATATCAGCAATTAAAATAAAACCATTTAAAGGTTTTATTATTACTTGGTTATTATTTTGTTTAGTAGGTGTGTGAGCACGATATGTAATTTTTAGACACTTGTTTTTTATATAGAGTTCGAACACCTATGTCCAATATGAAATATAGTTATTTATTATAAGTTGATATTATTTATATATCCTCATTATTACTATAAGGTATTTTTGATTGTAGGACATTTTTAATCATTTTTTACTTTATGAATTGGTCACTTATTTATATTCATTATTTATTTTGAGCGCTACACTATTTATTTATGTAATTTTACACTGTGTTAGGTATCAGTTGGTGAGTGTTGGCAGCTTAAGGCTAGTTTTCTCCATTTACAGTGCAGGAGGACCTCTGATTACTTATTTGCTCCCTTAATTAAAATAAAGATATCATGTTGAAACTAAAAAAGAGTTAAACAGTATTAAATCCAGAATTTATTATATTGCAGCTTACAAATTCTTAGATGTGATGGCTGTATTAGTTTGCTTTTTAGACTTTCTTTCTTCTATTTTCATCTTTCATTCGGCCAGAAATTCTTCTGTTTTTCAGAAATTCAAGCTCTTCAGCTCTTCAGCTCTCCAGCAGAATGTATCAGTTACATGGATAAGACAATCCATTTAACACTGACAGAAGTGGTTAAAATGATCAGCTTGTATTTATTCATGTACAAGCTTTATCCCAAAAGGAAAAAAAAAGTTTGCTGTATCTAATTGTAATGTGTGAGCTGGAGTTTGGTTTTAGTTTGTTATTGTATTCAAATCTGATAATACATTTAACACTCCCCCAGACTGACAGTGCTGCTGTCTACTGTGTCCTGGCTCATTCCTCCATAGTGGTGTTGCACTAATACAGGAGGTTACTGGTCAGATCACCAGGCAAAAACAGAGGGAAATCTAATGATTGGTAAGCTGCAATGTAATACATTTTTGGTTTGGGGTTTAATACCGCATTACTACCACTATCCATTAGAGTTAGGGCCAAACCATTTCTGTGGTGCTCAGGGTATTGCTCACACTGGTCCTGCTAAACAACTACAGTATGTGTAGAAATAAATCAGTTATAGAAGATACATATAAGAACAAGGCAAACTGTTAGCCACTGAAGGTGATGTAACTGTAAGATAATCCCCACGATAGTTTTTGGGTAGAGGGGACTCAGGGTCTACCCTAAGGACAGGTTTCCATCATAAAATGGTGCAGGAAAGGCACATTTCGTACATGTTTCCTGCACTGCGTTCAAACGCACTTCCCCTGAGATCTACAGTGCAAATGTATTGTTAACAGCACCCCAAATGCAGATGGCAAACGCAGTGCGCTTGCAGGTATCAAAGTAAGTGTATAATCCAAACGCACACGTTCCTGCGTTAAAAATGGCTGTGTGTATAAGTGGGTGCTGCAGTGACCGTCGGCTGGAACCGAACGAAATCAGCAAGGAAAAAATGTCACCAGCACATCGAGGATCACCAATATGGGTCCAAAGGTTTTAATAAACCATCACATAGTTACAGCAAGGCAACGTTTCGGAGTCTTGCAGGACCCCATCGTCAGGCATGTGACCTACACTTCAATCATGAGGAATCATCATAACCAAAGTTCATCTGCAATCCAAAAAGCACAAATATGATGTGTTAGTATTAAGTCCCCTCGTTTGTGTTGTGTTGTGTCGAGGTTATGGATCCAATAAGCTTCACGACGGAGGAGGAAGTTGTCACGATCTCCTCCTCTCGCCGATCGACTGACATTTTCGATGGTCATGCCCCTCAATTCATGTACCTGGTGTCCTGCCAGGACACCAGGTACAATACTTTTTCGGATTGTACCCTACCTTTTAATAAAGTTGTATAAAGTTGTAAAGTTGTCCATGATGAAATAGCAGACGTGGTAACGCATGTGGTCAGAATAGCACCCGTTGCACAGCTCCCAACGTACACAGGATGATGTCTTTTGGCACACTGAATTATAAAGGTCAGTGCTACCTGTGACTGTGTGTGCAACCTTGTGCGGGCATCTGTTGACGTGTTACAAAGCTAGTCTCAAAACTACTTTTTGATGCGACCTTATATTTCCAACATTTAACTATTCTGGCAACTAATCCCTCAAAACAAACGCACTCATAAACAGATAAAACATGAACATAAAATGATGCAGTAGAGACAAATATAATAAAGAATTTCCCTGCTCATTGGATATTACAACAAAAAAAACCACCTAAAATAAGAACGATATTAGTGTACTATTCTTCTTATTAAAAAGATGTATTATAAATAAAAGATAATCAAACTATACGTTCAACTACAGCTTTTTTCTTTTAAGTTTTGGATAGAGTGGGGAAGGATTTTTACTGCTAACCACAGTTCCATTACTGAGACTTCCCATAACTTACTGCAATGGTGACATCCAGTTTTACCAGATAGAAAATGAGGGCAAATCTCGAACACCAACACAGAGATAAAATGCTTTTTTTAGTAGAGTATGGGTCCTTTCACACGTTACGTTTTTTTCATCAGTTCAGTCATGTTTTTTCAAAGACAAAACGGGTGAGTTTACATCTGTTTTTTCATCCAGTTTTAGTCATCAGCTGTCAGCGGGGTTCCCCAAGACAGTTGAATGTGAAAAAAAAAAATTGCCAGCAATTAAAAAATAATTTAAAAAATGGTGTGGGGTCCCCCCTCCATCCATACCAAGCCCTTTGGATCTAGTTTGGATTTTAAGGGGAACCCCCACGGCAAAATGTTTTAAAAAATGGCATGGCCCCCCAAAATCCATACTAGACCCTTATCTGAGCATGCAGCCCAGCAGGTCAGGAAAGGGGGGCACTTGCTTGTTCCACACATATGTTCCAGAGCCACAGTTAGTAGTAAAACCACACATAGTTACATAGTTATATAGTTAGTCTGGCTGAAAAAAAAACAAAAGTCCATTTAGTTCAACTATAAAAAAAAGTTATAATCCTATACCCACAGTAGATCCAGAGGAAGGCAAAAAACCCAGCAAAACATGATTCAATTTGCTCCTGCAGGGGAAAAAAATCCTTCCTGATCCCCCGAGAGATGATCAGATATTCCCTGGATCAACTTTACCTTCTAAATGTTAGTATCCAGTTATATTCTGTGTATCCAAGAAAGAATCCAGACCTTTGTTAAAGCAATCCACTGAGCTGGTCAGAACCAACTCTTGAGGGAGTCTATTCCACATTTTCACAGCTCTTACTGTGAAGAAACCTTTCTGTGTTTGGAGATTAAAGTTCTTTTCCTCCAGACGTAAAGAGTGCCCCCTTGTCCTCTGTGATGACCTCAGGGTGAATAGCTCTACACCGAGTTCACTATATGAACCACTGATGTATTTATACATGTTGATCATATCCCCCCTTAATCTCCTCTCCTCAAGAGAGAATAAATTCAGTTCCTCTAATCTTTCCTCATAGCTGATCTCCTCCATGCCTCTTATCAGTTTGGTTGCCCTTCTCTGTACTTTCTCCAGTTCCCCAATGTTCTTTTTGTGAATTGGTGCCCAAAACTGAACTGCATATTCCAGATGAGGTCTTACTAATGATTTGTACCGGGTTAATATGATATCTCTCTCTCTGGAGTCTATACCTCTTTTGATACAAAAGAGGATTTTGCTCTCTTTAGAAACAGACAGGGGTACAAATTCTTTTTATCTCCAAAACTTAGAAAAAATACGTTTTGATGGGGCATACACTTAAAATCTTAATGGATCTCTAATCAGAAAAACATACAAATATTGACTAGAGTTACACTTGAACAAAAATATTTTGATTACAAACTCGAAGCATCCAAATTTGAATTATGGCTCCAGCATTGCTTTATTATTTCAATGAGTTACATGTGGACATTTGTAGCCAGCCATATATCACAACAAAGATGCTGCAATCCTGGTGTGAACAGCATGAGAGCATAAAATAAGTCAGGGAGAAATGCTGCTCATTGCACCATGCAGCTATGTGACACTAGAGGGCTTTGCTGGAAAACATCATCTAATCATTAACTGACAGCTGAAGGGCATACTGTTTTGATTGTCAAACAGGTTGTATATGATGCAAATATATGACTCAGAAATGATTTCACATAAACATTTTAGCAGCAGAGATCTGACTCATAAGCTCCGACACAGGGAATAACAAGTCTCCCAGCACATCTGTGCAATGCAAGTACGTTCAGTTGCTGCAGATCTCCAGAAATATTGCTAAGTACAAATGACAGTGGTATTCAAAGCAGAACTCTAGGGGAGAATAAACAATACTCCATAGTTCAGTTATGCATTGATTAAAATAAATCATTAAATGTATTTTCACATACTGATACTGTAATACTTAAAGCCCAGTTCCACTTCATAATTTCTTTTTTTTTTTATAAAACCATAGGCCTGCAATCAGTAAAGGAAATAGTGCAGCTGTAACACTCACCTCCTCCCTGGTGCCATTCCTTGCAAACTCCCCAGTCTGATCCAGTGTTGTCATCTTCTTGGTTAAATGGCCACCAGCATCATTCCATTCAACCCAAGGCTTGAAGGGGCATCATTGCGAGACCCTGCACTCACAGTATAATCACAGTGCCTTCTTCACATTAGCAACACTTGCTTTATCACTGAGGACTGTCCAGCACCAGTGCCGGATTACCAAATAGGCACAGTAGGCACTGGCCTATGGGCCCCATGCTGTTTAAGGGGCCTGCATGACTACAAATCAAAATAATATTGATTCGATCTTAAAAGAAATTACAATGAAGCTCTTTCAAATTGTTTACAAAAGGTAGGAAAAAATGAATCAACTCAAAGAAACAAAAACTTGACATTAAAGACTTTATAGAGAAAATGCTGTATTAAAGCGGAGTTCCGCTTGAAAAAAAAATAAAAGTCAGCAGCTACAATAACTGTAGCTGCTGACTTTTAAAATACAGACACTTACCTGTTCCTGGGTCCAGCGGTGTCCTCACCACGGTTGGTTTCACCGGCCGTCTTCTCTCCCTGGTGTCGGCATCTTCAGTGTGGGCACCCAGCTGTGACAGCTTGCAGGTTCACAGCCGGGTACCAACTCCACATGCATGAGAAATGTTGCACTTTGTGAATGACCCCGTAGTCCTCTGGGACCTGACACGTGTCCCAGAAGACTACAGGAAGGGAAGGGGGGAAGGACAACTTCCGCTTCTGGTCGCCTATGTGATCGAAGCGGAAGTCGGAGCGGGAGCGGGTACCTGTCAAATTCAGTACCCGCTCCCTAAAGGTGCCAATGGGGAGCGGGGGACAAAGGCTTAAATCGGAACTTCCCCTTTTGGGGTGGAGCTCTGCTTTAATGTAATGTAGCCAATAACAACTTAAAGTACATAAAACATCAGGTTCACACTGCAGTTTGTCCCACTAGAAAGCGCACACGAGAAACCTCACAAGCCTGCAAGGGGGGCCCCAAGGTCCTGCCTAGGAGCCTCCATGGAGTTTAATCTCGCACTGCCCAGCACAGGAGAACAGGCAAATGGGAAGAGGATCTCCTGTGTGACATGTGACAGCAGACATCAAAAAAAGCAACTGTATAAAAAAAATCTAACAAGATACATGCAAAGGGGCCCTCCATGATAAAGGGGGGCATTGGCAGGGCATTTTTTCCCCCTATAAAACTGTTTATTTAGGTCACAGAAAGAAAATGCAATGTTGTATATTAACTTTATATAGCAAAGATTCAGTATACATAATATACAGTAAAGATACTATAATATACAATAATATACAGTAAAGATACAGTATTCATAAGAGGTGCATATAATACATACACGTCCTGCAAAATGTCATATGGCCAAAAAAAAAAATCTTGCATCCACACGGAGCAAAAAGAGCAGAAGAAAGAGGAGAATAAAAAGAGCAGATCTGGAAAGAGAGAAAGAAAAAAAGGGAAGGGCATTTTTAGCCTGGGTTGACACTATGAGGTGCGGGACACCGCATGTAATTCGCACAGAAATTGCACCGCATTCCGGTGCGACTTACATGCAAATGTCTGTGCAGTGCAATTTGATTTGTATGGCTCAAATCGCATCACATCCGCAGCAAAATGATGCAGGACACTTTTTTAAATCCACACTTGAATTGCGTCTCACCCATGTAATGCGATTTCTAACAATCGCATCACACTTTGTGATCTGTTCAGGGTGTCAATAATTTATCATTGACACCTGCACCAGATCGCATAAAAGTGATGCGAATGCAATGCAGTGCGGGAAACATACAGGATTTGCAGCGTTTCCCACACCGCATTGGTGTGAACTCAGGTTTAGAAGTTATGAAGGCCACAGACGGTTCGTTTATCGGCCGATTTTTGCACTGTTAGTGGGGCAATGGCATTGGCCAATTTTCGCGGTTCCTCCTCATTTCATTTATCGGTCATGCTCGAAAATTTGTGAAAAAAGACCAATTTTCGAAACCATTGGTGGCAACATCGGTTTACAGAACGAACGATGTTTTGTTTTTCGGATGAAAAATCAGCCAATAAATGAACAGTCTATGGCCTGCATAAGTTAGCAATGGAAGGTACCATATTTATCTTAGTGCAGGCTTCCTTTAACCCTTTCATGAGTTGTGATTTGCAGATGCCCAGACCAAATTTATTAGCATTGGTTTGTGTGAGATATGGTACTCTTCCTACCAAAAGAACTTCTACAGTTTTCAGTTTTAAGGACATGTAAGCCTATTATTCTGGAAAGTGTTAAAAAAAAGCCTTGTCATTTTTTTATTATGAGCTGATAAATTGATCCAATTTTGTTTTTAAGATTTTTTTAAACTTTAATTATTTAACACTGCACCAACTTCTTAAATAAAAATATTTCTTTTGTATGTTATAGTAAGTACCATGGTACAGAGAAAAGATACTCTGACAACTGGAGCCAAATGAAGTCGGTTTACTGACAAGCCTCATGTGATCACCATGTTAGAGCTGTCATAGTGATCACATGATTGGGATCCATACTGATCAGTTCCCAATGAATAGTTGAGACAGGGGGTTGTCAATGAAGGGCACGAAACTCATTTTTTTTGTAACGCTTATAGTAGATACTCAAAATATATAAGGCTTTCCATTAAGTATTTAATAAGGCAATAAATTACCAAGGCCCTTTCAGCAAAGTCCAGCATGACATATCCTTGATACCACCATTGATACAGTTGTGCTCATAAATTGAATTACCCCTGGCAAAATGTATGCAATCTACACTGTTCTTTAAGTAAAACATGAGTGATCAGACCACCATATTATTTTTATTTTAAATGCAATTCATGTTAAACTACTGGACATCACAGAAAGCAAAATCATTAAACTATAGCAATGAAAGAAAATAATAAAACAGTGCAGTTCAAAAGTTTGCATACCCCTCTAATTATCTCTATGTACCCAGTACTATGAATAAGTAGATACTTGATCCAGTTTTAGTAAACCAAGCCCATAGTATTGATGGTTGTGACCATCATGAGCTGTAGGCCATAGTCATCGCGGTTGTGACAGGTCACGGCTTGAATTGTCTTGCTTTGCATGTGGTGAGTCTATCTCATGTACTGGTTTCACCTTTCAAGTTGTATTGCTGAAGTGGATGGGCTTTTGCACGATGTTCTAATTTTTTGAGTGTCACCTGTATATCTCTTTGCAATCCAAGCACATTAAAATATTTTTTATTCCTTTAAAGAGCATCTAGCGCATGTGTTCCCCGTAGCTATTACCTTTTGTATCACCTCCCCCTTCCTTTAGATTGTAAGCTCCACAAGCAGGGCCCTCACATTCCTTCTGTACTGAAATGTATTGTAATTTTATTGTCTCCCTTATATTGTAAAGAGCTGCGCAAACTGTTGGCGCTATATAAATCCTGTATAATAATAATAATAAAGTTCATTTTTGGTCTCATCACTTTAAATTATTTTATTTCATGAGTTGTAAGTCTTAATGTGGGTGCTGTTTGTGTAGCAAGTAAATGAATAAACCTCCCACTGGACTGAAACCAACAAGCTCACATTAAACTTGGAATGCAAGTAAGCAACATGTGTTTATGCTCTCCTCTTTGATATAGGTTGGTCACACTTTGTTTATGCTATCATTCTTCAGTTTTGTGTTTGTTCTGACGTTCACATTCTCTGTTTACTATTCGATATGTTAGTAATGGTAACTCTCTAATACAAATGTATGCAATTTTCAATATGGCCTATGCTGCCACTATGAAGAAATTAATTATATGTGTATGTGATCCATTTCTGTTTGACACATTAAAGTTCATTTTTTTTACAAAAAATAACACTGTTCAACAAATTTTTATTTTTTGCCAGTTTTGGAAACAAAAGGATCCATTTCTTAATGAATTTCACATTCTGAGTTCAAATATAACAATGAAATTTGTCAATTGGCTCTAGTTTTTCTGTAAACGGAAAGTTTTCTACTATAGGCGTAATGACTACATAATGCACAATAATTATATAGATAGATGTCTTTCCACAAATATAAAGCAAGTGATATTGACTACATAACAAAGCCTAAATGGCATAATATATTGCATAGGATTACCAAGAAAAATTATAGCCATAAGCTAAGTTGAATCATTTTAATACTTAGGATTCTCACTAGTTTTGTCTTCAGTTTGTGTCGGTTTTGCTTCTCTTGGCTTTTCTCTTGTATTCGAGGAAAGGGCTATCTCTTACAACTGTCCAGCAATAGTCAGAAAGCATTGATGGGCTCCATTTACCTTGATATCTTCTTTCCATAGCTGCAATGTCTTGATGGAAGCGCTCTCCGTGTTCATCACCCACCGCACCACAGTTTGGTGAGAAAAAATCCAGATACGAACGTAGAAAATGAATTTTTAGAGACATGTTGCAACCCAGATTTCTGTAAGTCTGGATGAGTTTTTCTACCACTTTCTTGTAGTCTGGTGTTTTATTGTTTCCAAGAAAATTTGATGTCACTGATACAAATGCTGTCCAGGCAGCCTTTTCCTTTCCACGCAACAGAGAAAGAAACTCATCATCATGAATAAGTTTACGAATCTGTGGCACAACAAAGACTCCTTCATTTATTTTTCCAGCACTAAGTGCTGGAAATTTGCTAATCAGGTACTTGAAACCTGCTTTATTCTTGTCCATTGCCTTAACAAAGTTTTTCATTAATCCCAACTTGATGTGTAATGGAGGTAATAAGATCTTATTGCTGTCTACAAGTGCTGGATAGTTAACATTTTTTTCTCCAGGCTGCAATGACTGGCGTAATGGCCAGTCTCTTTTGGCATAGTGCATTTCTCTCGCACGACTGTCCCACTCACAGAGGAAGCAGCAGTACTTAGTATATCCACCTTGAATTCCAAGTAGGATAGCAATCACCTTCAGGTCACCACAAATCGACCATTGATGTTCATCATAGTTGATGCACCTTAAAACCTCTTTCAAGTTTTCATACGTTTCTTTCATTGAAACTGCGTAAGCAACTGGAACTGACAGTAGCTGATTGCCATTATGGAGCAAAACAGCTTTAAAACTCGCCTTTGAAGCATCAATGAACAGCCTTCACTCATCGGGATCATAGCATACGCCGATGGCTGAGATTAAACCATGAACATTGTTACATACAGCAATATCACCTTCCTGGACGAAGAATGGGATCAGATCTTTCTGACGATGACGGTAGAAAGACGTATGAACATCACTTGCTAGGAGATTCCACTGTTGTAGTCTTGACCCCAAAAGCTCTGCCTTGTTCTTCGGAAGATCCAGGTCTCTGATAAGATCGCTCAATTCCACTTGTGTAATGAGGTGTGGTTCAGTGGGTGTGGATGGAAGAAAGTCTGGGTCATGTGAGGTTGACGGTTGATGACTACACGCTTCAGGTTCTTCCTCACTTGACTCAACCACGAAGGATTCTGGTGCTTTAGGAATTGGTAGCCCCTCTCCATGAGGAACTGGACGTATTGCCGATGGAATATTTGGATAGTGCACAGATAACTTTTTCTTCTTATTTAGCCCTTTTACAATTGGAGGCACCATACAAAAGTAACAATTACTAACATGATCTGTTGGCTCTCTCCAAATCATTGGCACAGCGAAAGGCATAGATGCCTTTTTTCCATTCAACCATTGCTCCAGTGCCGTCCCACAAGAATTGCAGCATATATGTGGTGCCCAGCTCTTGTCCTGGTCTCCTATCTTGCAGCCAAAATACAAGTTGTAGGCTTTCTTAATCATTCCTGTTATCCTCCTTTTTTGTGAGATAAAAGTTATTTCACCGCAGATATAGCAGAAATTATCTGCTTTATTCACACAAGTTCGAGGCATTACTGAGTAGCCTATATAAGCATAAAACGAAATGTAAAGACGCTGTCGAACTACAATCAGCTACAGATACTGCAGCTTTTATGCAGTGAAGTGATGCAATCAAAGGCTACTATTGCATCATCTCAGTATACATGCAATTTTCTAGTGGTCACCAGTATCAATTGCACAATATGCAGCTGAAGTTGCATCATAATTTTGAATGGCTTACGTCATTAGATGGGTGAATATATCATGGAAACTAGAGCCAATCAACATTTTTTAGGGTCATTTTCGTTTTCAGCACCCCAAAATTATGTAAGATTAGCTAATTTTATGCCCAAAACTTTTTACCTGTTGAACAGTGGAATTAATGCAATTTTTTTACAGGTAAAAAATGTGCATTTATTATTTCTTTGTTTCTGAAGGCTCTAAAGCATTGCACCAGGGATCAGTAGATCGCCATGCAGGTCTCCTTCTGACCTGTCACTTTATCTGCTTACTTGTACATCCCGTACAGGCAAGCGGATACTTACAGACACGAAGACTCAATGAACTACCATGGCACTCCACACCGCCTTGGTAGTTCATTAACAACTACAAGCCGACATCTGCAAAGGCTGTTGGAACTCGTAGTGTTCTCATTCACAGAACACTGTGCACGGCCACTTTTTTAAAAACTGTAACAGCTAGAGGGGAGGAGAAGGTCCCTCACTAGCTATTAAAATGAGGATGGGGGAGCGAGGGCCATTCAGATCATATCATATTACATGTTACACCCTGAATACGGGTGTAGCATGGAACATGTTACAAAAGGTGAACTTATCCTTTAAATTCGGAATGCAAGTGAGCAACACGTATTTTATGCTCTCCTCTTTAATACAGGCTGCATCTTTGTCACACCTCACATTGAGATAACCGATAATCCTGTAACATTTGACATATTGTAAGTGGACTGTTTTGTGGCACTGATCAAGCAAAAACGGCTAACATTTTACAAATGTTACCAAGGGTAAGTAAACTTTTGGACATAATTGTATCTAGTGTTCTTTTGGTGGAGGTGGAGTAATGACTTGTATTTGCTAGTTTGACTTTCATTTTTTCGGTAAGCATGTTTTAAGATTTTATATTTTAAATGCATTCTTTTTTTTTTTTCCAATCGGTATGATGATTAGCCTTAGATTACTTTCCGTTCTAAATCCTAGCCTTATATACAGAATTGTGCATGAGTCAATTAGAACTAAGAAATAATTGGTGTTCAGCTATAAACTGCTAATGTTTACATGCTATTGTGCAAAATCTACACTCAATTTTTCCCCTGAAGTGTTGTGTAATACTTTTGTTCCCCAATTAGCACAGCTGGGTTGACATAGCTCTGATGTGTGTGTCACCACTTTCTATGAAACTTACGCTGACACAGCCCATCAGGAAGCAGCTGGTAAACATGTGAAGAAAATCTAATGAGTGCTTGTTGGCAGCCTGTTCAGCTCATTTAAGGGGGGATTTCACGTAGCAAGTCTTGTATCTACTTCTAACCTCCCTTCTAAGAAAACGTCATGGTATTGCATGAACACCATTTCTTGGGGAGGGAAAGTATACTGACCGCTTAATGGGCCAATACACGTAGAACGCAAACTGACTGCATACATATTGAAGTTGATTTTGATCAGTTTTAGACACTTTTTTTTAGAGTTTGGGGCTTTTTGGGCAATTAATTACACACAATTAGGTCAAACATTTTGCAAGTCTTTCCTAACTGTGCTTGTCATCCTCCTGTTAAAGAAATCTGGCTTCCTCAATAGGAGGTTGGACTTAGTGAAAGCAGGTCTATTAATCACAGATGGACTGGGGATCTAAGAGGTGTCCCTCACACACCTTAACAATAAATTTACCATTTGTATACCCTTTACAAGTGTGTAGGGATAATCTAGACCAGGGGTCTCCATACTTTGTAAACAAAGAGCCAGTTTACTGTCCTTCAGACTTTAGGGGGGCCAGATTGTGGCCTGTGGGGGTAGAAAATGTCTTGGGCCCGGCATCAGTGAGAGTAAACTTTGCCTCAGGGTTAGTAGTCAGTTACATAATGCCTAAGGTCAGTAGGAGGAGGAATAGTGGCCCATCATTGGTATTACTGGGAAGAACAGTACCCCACCAGAAGAAATAGTGCCCTATTGTCGGTGTCAGTGTGAGGAATAGTGTCCCATCATTAGTGCCAGTGGCAGGAAGTATGCCCCACTGTTGGTGTCAGTGGAAAGAATAGTGCCTCAAGGCAAGCAAAGGGCCACATCTTGCAGTTTGGAGACCACTGATCTAGACGATTACAAGAATGTGATTCCACATCATTCTGACATCTCATTCTTTGGGTGGTGTCCTGCACTGCCAAGCTCTTGGCACGTTGCTCAGAGGGTGACAATTTGATTGTAGCAACCACCTTGAACAGACTCCTCAACAAGTTGACAGAAAGCTCATCGAAATGCACCGAGTTTCAAACTCTATCATGTGATGTCTTAAATGTGACATTGTTAAAATAAGGTTTTCATCGTGGCAAAGGTAATTTGAGTAACATGTTTGGGGTGTGAGCTAGATCAGCTAGGGGGTGGAAGTGGACTTGTCAGTTCTAATATGAACTCTGTTCCTTGTTTCAATATGATTTTTGTGCAATAAAATGAATAATTTATGATAGATGGAACATGTGTTGAAAATTTCCTGTCATTCTAAAAAAACTCAGTGTTAGTATAATACACTGGCTTCTATTTAATTCCCATTTATTTCCTAGGCTATCTATTTTAAATACTTGTCTGCATTAGAGACAGCTTGAAGGCTCTTGATGGCATTATGATGCGGATGGCCTGCCAGCTGGATGGACCTGCTTATACAATGGGAGGTTCCATTTTGTAGCTGTGATGGAAAGGTTGAAGAGACACAACGTGCTGTAAAACATTTAGCAATAAAGTTTTAATGCTGAGAAAATTTGTCAAATTCTTGGAAGGGTCTGAAGCAATGACATAATCCAACTACATCCAACTGTAAGAATGTGCTTCTCATAAAAGCATCATGTAGTAATGGAGAACAAATAGAACACCAACAAAGTATTTTAGCACATGTAATGTATAAATATATTTAAAAGAATTTTTCAAAACTGAAGCTGTCAGAATTTGGAACAACTGTGAATGGCAACCAATCAGCTCATATCTTTCATTTTCAAAACTTAACTGAACAAGCTGCAGATAAAAGCTGATTGGTTGCCATGCACAACTGCCTCCAGATTCTGGCTGCACCAGTTTGATAAATCCCTCTTCCCCCCCCCAATTGCATATTTATGGCACCAAAATAGATAACTAATAGAATGACCAATGGAAATAATAGGCGCATAGAACCCACAGACCAAACGTCCATAGAGAGTCCTAAAATGAATCCAATTGTGGAAATTCAAATATGAGGATGGAGATGGGACAGTCTAGGCACCAGGGCGGGCTGAAGAAGACGGCTCTAATGTAGAAGGAACTAAGAGAGAAACACAGCGCCTCTAAGTGCAGACTGTAGTACAACCAGGGGCGGACTGACCATTTGGAAACTTGGGCACTGCCAGTGGGCCTGGGGTCAGTAGGGGGCCCCATGAGATGCCCCTGGTACCTTTTTCATAGGCTTTTTTGAGTTTGGGCAAGGACACAAGGGCCCCATGATCCCCTATTGCCCGGGGGCCCCATGAGTTGTCAGTCTGCCCCTGAGTACAACTTTAATAGTTAAAAAAGTAGGTAGACAACTCACATGTTAGTGATTAAAAAACAGACTCATCAATAGTGTGGATGCTCAGTCTGCCTCATCGTCAAGGTGGTGTGCCGCTGTGGGATGGTAAGAAGGATGGTAGGAGTTGGTCGTGGACAGATGGATCAACCAGGACATCCTCCTGTCCGAGAGGCCCGTTGTGGAGCACAGTCTTGAGCAGCAGCATTGGCGTCTAATGTCATCCAAGTGTGACTCGTTTCTGAGCATGCACAGGGTTCAGTGTAAACCCACATGCTCCTTTCTCAAGCAACTGAGAGCAATCTATGTTGAAACCTGATTCTGAACTGAAATCCTGATCCTGAACTGAAATCCTGTTCATAACTGATGACGTGCGATTCAGAAGCGGTTCCCATAGAAGTCAATAGTCTGTAATCTGCACCTGAACCGGACTCAGAAATCGGACAGGACTCTTTTTCAATCCACACTAAATCCACACTGCCAGTGCACTGGACATATGTGAACAGGCACCATAGGAAGCAATGTTATTTCACATGTCATACGGATTGGATGCGGTACAAACCTCATCCAATCTGCATATACAGGTTTACCTCAGTTTTCTAATTTAATTCATTCCACGGGACTTTTCGTATTGCGAAAAATTCTTAAACCGAAAAGCGTTTTCCCATAGGAATGCATTGAAAACTAATTAATCCGTTCCGGAGGTCAGAAAGAAGTCCAAAAAAAGCCTTTTATCTGTTCAAAACTCTTTATAAAGTGCACTTTAACCTCCCTAGCGGTCTGATTATGTCCATATTTCTGTGCTCAAAGCGGTACATTTTTTTGCATGGAAATATGTAGTTTTTTTATTGTAGGCCTGTAATTTTTAGGAATAACTCACTGAAATCTGTCCGAACATGAGTCTAGTAAACATCCGGGTATGTTAAAATTTGAAACACGAAATCATAATTTATAATTTAATAAATAATCATAAAAAATAATAATATAATAATAAATAATTTAATTCAATAATATAATCAAACCAAAAACAATGAAATTTGAAAAATAGCGCCAAGTTCACACATCACTGAGCAAAGTCGCAGAATCGTTTTCAGTGTCTGATGCCGAATTTCCCCACAAATCATTATCACTCAATTCTGCAGGTGGTTCTAATTTACTATCGTTGTTCTCTAGTCGGTCTAAAACCGATTTTGACATAAAGGGTTGATTTTTTGACGCCATGGACATTTCTCAATTTCAAGGCAGAAAGAACAGTAAAAATGCAGACAGGGCACAGGACAAAGCACTAGGGACAAAATGTATGTGAAATGGTTTGATACAGTAATGTTTTACTATGTGATTTTAGTGTATTTAGTGAATGTCACTTTTAAAATTTTAAAATTTCCGTCCCCATATGTCCTGACGTTGCAGGGAACGGAACCGGAAGACAGATGCCGGCATCTGCCGGAGGACATTGCAGGGACACTGCAGGGGGGACATCGCGGGAGCGCAGGACAAGGTAAGTGCAGAAGGGATCCCGGAACAACACTGCAGGGTATTCCCGAGTGTAGCTCGGGGTTACTGCTTGTGGTGCTGAAACTTTACCCCGAGCTACACTCGGGAATACCGCCAGGGAGGTTAAAGGCATAAATACTGTACAGGGACATGATTAAAAATTAATTTGGAAATGCATTGAAAACCAATTAATCCGTTCCGGAGGTCAGAAAAAAGTCAAAAAAGTTTTATCTGTTCAAAACCCTTTATAGAGTGCACTATAAAGGCATAAAGGGACATGATTAAAAAAAAAATTAGTAAATGCATTGAAAACAAATTAATCCGTTTCGGAGGTCAGAAAAAAGTAAAAAAAAAAAGTCTTATCTGTTCAAAACTCTTTGTAAATTGCACTTTAAAGGCATAATACTGTACAGGGACATGATTAAAAAAAATTTGTAAATGCATTGAAAACCAATTAATCCGTTCATATTGCGAAAATAATTTGTAACCCGAGCCATTATTTTCAATGGATTTTCATTCGTAAACTGAAAATTATGTTAAACGAGGCCTTCATAAACCGAGGTACGCCTGTATGTGAACTGACACTTAATGCTCAATTCCAGGAAAATGAAATAAAAAATCTATCCCTGAAGCAGGGTGTAAGGTAAGTGACAGAATCTCTTCATCTCTACCCAAGACATAACTAGATATGGATTTTTTCATTTTCCTGGAGTTGGACATTAAGACTTCATAATTTCTAATATTGAGGTATCAGTCCTATGATTAGACAAACAGCAATGTGCAATTTGATGTTTACTAGATAAATGCAGGTTAAATCGTCAATGCCAACAGAAGAGTAACTGGCAGGGGCGGACTGACCATTTGGAAACTCGGGCACTGCCTGAGGGCCCGGGGTCAGTAGGGGGCCCCATGAGATGCCCGTGGAACCTTTTTTCATAGGCTTTTTTGAGTGTGGGCAAGGACACAGGGGCCCCATGATCACCTATTGCCCG